>NW_022196909.1:32695921-32715070 GCF_008632895.1 Mastomys coucha
CCCCAGCCCTGAGATAGCCTGAGCCAGAAGTCCCTTGAGGCACAATGAGCAGAGTTAGAGCAGTCTGTAAAGAGGTTCAAACAGGAGCCAGTTCACTGCCTCAGATAAGGGTAAAACCCTGGGCTCTCTGAGGGGGAGGCGAGCAACAAGGATCACCAGCCTTACTTTTATTGTGAAAGGAAATCTGCCAGAGTCCCCTGGACAAGAGATTGCTCCCTCCCCCCAACCCCCAGGACTCTGGAGCTCAGGCGATCTGGCTCTAGAGCCTGGCCATCACAGACTTCTCTCAGTCCCAATCAAGGCCTCTTGGTAAGGGTTTTCTGAAGATGTGCGCACACTCCAGAGAGTCATGGATATCTCCAAACGCATTGGGATTGCTGCACCGGAAGACAGGGATGGATTTTTGCTTCAAAATAGCAGCAAGGGCGTTTTGTATGGAAGCCTCATGTGGGCTGGGTGTGGTAGGGTGGTCGCCTTGTATGAGCCCCTGGGTTCAATTCCCAGCGCCACATAGACACACACACCTTTGCTGTGACAATCCCATTGTTCTAAGTCACCATCAGAAGCCCTGGGTTAAGCCACCATCAATGAAAGTCTTAACTAGGCTTGTGTAGCAAGGCATTGATTACAGAAACGTTTTTTTAAGAGGCCGAGAGAGCAAACCACAGTTGGGTGGCTGCTGTAAGGCTAGCCCCCCCCTCCAGGAAATGCTTTGCAGAGACCACAAATAAGATTCGGAACTGCTTTCTCTAGAGCTGGGTCCTTTTCAAAGTTTATGCTCTTTGTTCAAGAGGTGATGACATTTGCACAGTGCATACTCAGGGTGAAAGATTCCACACGGTAAAGAGCCAGCTCTTCGGCTTACAGGATAACCTCGAGAGCCAGGGTGGCTGATTCCAACCGTCCAGGAGAGCCCCGCACAGGCCGGAACACTGTCCTTTGTTTGGAAAGTCAGGGGAAGGGACAACACCTCCACCGTAAGTAACCCCAGCCAGGTGTCAACTGATAGGCCACAGAGTGTCTGTCACACACAGACTCCTCCAAAGTGTCTGCAACAGTGGGAGGGAGTGGTTAGAGTTCAAACTGTTTCACAGACTCAGGAAATGTCACTGGGTGCCGCAGCAGTCAAGTCCTATTCTAAGCCACGGAGGGAAACGTGGATATAAATAAATAATAAATAATAACTAAGGAAGGGCTTTCTCTCATGGAGTTTCCATTCTAGATGGCTGTAATTATGCAAATGACCGTGCAAATTATCAGCAAAGTCTTGGTGTCTCGGATAAACCCTGGGAAGAGAAATGGAAAGTTTCTTCGCAGGGGTGACAGATTGCTAGGGCCTCGGTCAAAGGTCATCTGTGGTCTCTCCATGGACTGGCACCATTGGAGCAGGGATCACAGAAATGTTGGCTTTCATTGTTGTGTTCCACTAAGCAAGGGGAGATGACGGTTTGCTTCCTGGGAAGTGGTTTCAAGAGGTTTGCGAGCCCATAGTCACCCTCGGTTAAGTAGAGAAAGGATGGCCAGAATCCGTCCTATTCCTGTTGCCTCTGTACTGGTTGTCATAGAAATACCATATACATGTGGGTGACATACATACTTACAAGTATACACATGTGACATAATACTTAGAAACCTATATGATGCTCATACTTGTGATACATGGCATGTAACATACAAGCTTAGATAGTATACACAAGGGTAATGTGCATGCTTACAATATACATGTATCATATACTTTTATATGTGTACATAGTGTACATACTCGTTACAGACACGCATGTGGCACACATATTTTCACTATTTACGTATGCTACATAGCGAAAAGAAAAATGACCTTCAGGTTCTATTCAGGAATGGACGAGGTGACTGGTGAGGGACATTTAAACACCTGAAATTCTTCCTCTCTGACAGTTTTGTTTGTTTGTGGTTTTGAAGACTGAGTCTTTTCTGGTTGCCCAGGCTTGCCTGGAACCTACTAGATAGCCCAAGCTAGAATTGAGGTTCTCCTTTTTCAGCCTCTGAAGTACCAGGATTATAGGAATACACCACCAAGCCTGGTTCCTTCCTAGATGAGATTTCCATTCAACTGGCTAACTCACCCAGCTCTCACTTTACCCATCGGAAAATGATAACAATGTCCTACCCTCTGGACTGGTTGTAAGAATTAAATCAGTTAAAATCTGGGCAGCTAGGAAGTGTCTAAGAACATGTTAATTTTATTCTCCCAGAATGCCTGGAGAATTAGTAATTCATAAAGACTGTCACGGAACAATCCAGTAAATATAAAAATTTTTATTTCTTTCCCAGCATCGGAATCAGGAATTTTAGGATGTCCAGGAAACCAATGGCTCCCCTGCCATTAAGATTTATTGAAATGTTCATTCCACTATGCCTCTAGGATTATTCTCCCAACTGGTGGGTTTGTTTAAAGTCTTTTACCCATGCTCAGTATTGGGTTGATAAAGATAAGAGTAAGCACCCCATCTGGAATACTCCTTTGGACAGTAAGCCCGGGACTGTAACTGTCAATCAAGCTGGCTAAACGTATGCTCAGAACAGGTCTCACATAGTGTTCTAGTTTACTTTCTCTTGCTAGAGTAAAATACTGACCAAAGTCAGCGTGCGAGAAAAGAGTTAATTTGGCTTACTAATGACAGTCCCTGATCTAGAAAAGCCAATGAAAGGAACTCAAGAATCATTCTGGAGAGGTTATGGAGGATCTTTGCCTGCTGGCTCACTCCCCAGCTCATGCTCTTCTCTATTTCTTATATATCCCTGGCCCGTCTGCCTGGGGGTGGTACCACCCACAGTGAACTGGACCCTCCTACATCAGTTAGTAAGCAAGGAAATACCTCACAGACATGAGCGCAGGCCAATGTAATAGATTGATGTGATGTGATAGGTTTCAGTTGATGCTGTCTTTTCCCCAGGTATGCCAATCAAGATTAGCCATCACACATGATCCGTGAGATTACTATCTCCCCTTAGTCTCGTGGCTGAGATGGGCACATGTGACTTTCCACGAAGTATTTGTCACAACAATTTAGGAAACTCAATGTCCGCTGCATTGACATTCCCTAAAATGAAGTGCAGGGGAGACCTTCTTGGCTCCATTTTCCAACTCACTTGTGTGTTTTTCTTGACGTTTACAGCAATAAATTAGAAGAGACTCCTGGGTCTCAGCTGCGTACATAGGCTTCCAGGCGGTGGTTTCTTCAAAATATGTGATTGGAATATTTTCTTGTTTCTCCTGTGTGGAGGAACCGCACGGTGCTCATTGCCGATTGCCACTGTGTTCTTCGTATTCAAGGGAACTCCATTCAAGAGAGGAACTCTGTGTTTATAAATGTGACGGCTACCGGGCTTCTTCAAAACATGAAGGCAAGTCGTTGCTCGATTAGAAGTCTACCTTTAATATGGGCACACATTCCCACCTGAGTCAACGTTGTTTAGCTATAAACCTCTGGCGAGTCTCACTTCTCTTGATGCCTAAAAATTCTCTCTACTCTGACAGGCTCTAGCAGAGATTCAGCCAACCTCTGGGAGGATCAGGCCTTTGCCTGCTCTCCCTGGAGTCTTGGTATGTTTGCTAACCCTGACCTCAGTGGACCTGATAGCTCTGATTCCCAGCACTGAGGGTGAAGTCACGGGGAAACACTGAACCAGGTGTTAGTGGGTAGCCTGTTGCTCACTGAGCATATGTTTTAAGCCACGACGTTGTCTTTCACTGTTGAGAGTTTACACAGCATGTGCTAGGATGCTTGCTTATAGACTCTGGAAAGTTCTATTCGCCATACAAAAAGATCCAAAAGCACTTGCTGGTCTGGCCCTTCTTTTTCTTCTCTGTGAATACTGGGCACATGACTTGGTCTGGAGGCAGCAGTCATGTGATATGAATGAGCATTAGATTGGGAAGATGATGGCCAAGATATAAGAAGCAGGAACTTCTGCGATCAATCACAACACATCTGCGTCAAGGCCAGAGACACCTCCACCCAACCTTCCTTTGCGTATTTTTTCCTTTTCCGTGTTCTATGTGGTGTGTGTGTGTGTGTGTGTGCATGTAAGCTTTGAGACTGATGTTGGGACTCTTCCTAGATTACTCTTCTACCTTATTCTTTGGAGCAATATCTTTCCATCTAACTCAGTCTGAGCTGGGCCACCATTTGGTATTTGGGATACCAAAATCTGAAAAAATTATATGTCTTTGAGACTAACTGTTGAACAGCTGAGCCATGTCTCTAATCTTTAGCCCTTTTCTTTTTAAAGAAAGACTCATTTTAATATTATGTATATGCATGCTTGCATATATACACACACACATATGTATATATACATACATACACACACACACAAACACACATATGCTCTACATTTATGACTAGTGCATTTGTTTGGAGGCCAGGACAGATGAGCTGGCCCTAGATTTCCAGATGGTCATGAGCTATCATGTGGGTGCTAGCAATTGAACCTGGGTCCTCTGCAAGAGCAACAAGTGCTCTTAACCTCTGAGCCATCTCTCCGGCCATACTCCTAGCTTTTCCTATGAATGAGGCATTCCTGTCTGGATTGCTTACACCATTTCTAACTCTGACGGTAGCAATCCAGACTCGGACTGACGCTGAACCACATACTTCTTTGTGTTTGCTAATGTGTAAAACAAAAACGAATAAAGGCACATGGCTGACCATTAGTTGTCACCGGTTCTGAGGAGAAGAAATAAGTCAGCTCTTCAAGAATGGCCCCGCTTGGCATAGATCTCATTTCCTTAAGAAATGTCTCAAGCAGGACACTAGAAAGGGACAGGAAGCCAGGATAGAGATACATCCAACTTTTATCTGCACCTAAAAGTAGATTTTCTTGGGGGGGGCTTTGATGCAAACAATAATTATTCCCATGTAAATAATAATTATATAAGAAACTGTTGTAGTGTGTGGCCTCAATGGTAGGGTATTTGGGGCAGGGTTAAAGCCATACAACTAATAAATAATAATTTTATTTTTTTCCACCTACAGCATTTTGATTCATTTGGGTTGCTATACAGTCAGATGGGTTAACACGAGGCCTCCCTTTATGGAATGAAAAGTATCACAATGGGAACAAATAATTAGGGGAAGTTCCCCAGCTATCTCTATGGAATAAAGAGGTCCTAGGGTCCAAACAAATATGCTTTACCTTTGACTAGTAATTAAATAGTTGAACTGCTTCATTCTTTTTTTTTTTTTTAATTTCTTTTTTTTTTTTTTCCTGATCAGAAAGGAGGTCATTCCATTGGGTCTTAGACTATCAGACAAAACCAGCTGGCCCATTGCTGAATTAGGGAAAGAGGAAATACTGACTCAACCCATTTGAACAGAGAGCAGCGTGGGCAGAGAGGGTCAACCTTACACATCTTTTATTGCAAAATAGTTCCAGATCTCTTGAGACTGGCTGAGTGGGAGAGAAGAGATTTCGCTCCTGATGTAGAAGCTATCTATGAGGACCGGAAACAGCACTTTGGTATTGAGAAGGATGCAGAGCTGCCACCCCCTCCTCCCGTCCCCTTCACCCGGGACAGTGTCTGACCACTTTGATATCTGTAACAGCACTTGGGAGTTTCTAAGCCTTAAGAATCTGAACTCATTAACACAGAACTTGAACTAATCTTAGCCTTGGCTTTTTTGTCTTGGGAACAGAATTGGCTCCGGGGTTCTAAGTGACTCACTGAGGAAATACTTGGGCATGCTGTGTAAGACGAGGGCAGTATTTTAACAACAGGCCATCGTGTAAGACACGGAGGAGAATCACAAATGAAAGGAAAATAAATTAGAGAGTCCAGAAACCAGAAGAAGGCTTGGAGCAAGAGGCAGATACCATACCCTGGAAACGGAACGCCAGCACTTTGGAAACAAAACATCTGGGCTAGAATCATCAATGAACTTGCGATGAGACTTAGGAAAGAGCCACACCAGTTTGCCTTCCACCCTCATGTGCTTGCCTTATGCCAAATGGTTGAATATAAAGTACCCTAATGGATGTTAAGTGTTTTATAAATTAAGGGCTCTGAAAATATAAGCCGTGACCATCCTTATAGGAGAAGAGACCACCGTGATTCTGAAATTATGAGGTCTACCAGCCAAAGAGCTTGACCAGAAGGAAGCTATGAAACTGAACCAAATTAAAACAAAACAAAACCATTTCTCAGCACTTGGCCTTGAACTGTTACAAGGGGTGGGAGGGATGGTTTTTTAATATCCTGAGTGTTAGAACTGGGGCATTACCGGAAGGGGAGGGTCTGTCCTTTCTTGATCTTTTTAGAAGGACAGAAAATTGGAGTCATGGGCTATAGCTACCAGAAACATGCCTTGTTCCCATTCTTCTTCTCCTACTCTGGGAAGATGTTGCAGTAAATTTTTAACCCAATTTTCCCAATCAATGAATTCACCACTCAATTAATTGGTATACAAGCTACTCGCCTAGATTGGGCAGATCTACCACTACACTACTCTATTCCCATCTATTAGATCCCATATGACTTGCAATTTCTCCAAGCCACGTGCTTCAGCTCCATCTTCCTCCCATCTTGTCCTCCTCTTCTCCAGTCTTGTTCCCCACCTTCTCTCTCCCCTTCTCCTCCAAACTTTTCAGCTCCACCTTCCCTCCCTCTGCCCAATCATCAGCCTTAGCCTTTATTTGAAAAGTTAAGGTGGGGAGAAGTTTCTCAAGGCACCTGTATGCCCACAGTGCTTTCCAGGAGAGGAGAATTAGCATCAAAATCAAGACCAGGGCTATCCACAACAGGCAGACATTACCAATCTAGGATCTGAATGAAACTCTTCATTTTTGAAGAGAATGTTCACAGAAACCCATCCTGAAGCACCCACAGGCCTGATTGGTTTTGCCACTGGTTGCCTCAGGAGACCTTGAGTCATCTCTGCAAGGGCTTTGTTTGCCCGGTGCTAATGGGCTATGTCCTGGGGTGGGGGGAAGGGAAGGAGAGATGCCCACTCAGGTAAAATAAGGCACTAGTGCTCTTCTCTTTTCCAGCCATGGAACTCTTTAGGGGATGGAGATCGATGGCCATGTCCCAAAGGCCTGACTGTACTGTAAGTTCTAAGTGATGTGGTTAATAATGAGAGTACAGGTGTGTGTATGTGTGTAGCGGAGGGTAGACTTGAACTCCAATCAATCTTAATTCTATGCGTCTCTTCAACACCTTCAACTTCCATTCTTATAGACTTCCGGAGAGCTGTCGCTAACTACCAGTCTTGAACTCAGTATGGCGAACAGGCAAGCCTGCTTCAGTTTCTTGAGAAAAGATTACAGGCCTGCTCCACCAGACCTGACTAGTGCTTTCATTTTGTATACGAAGAAATAAAGACACAAGAATAGCACTCTTGGGGTTCAAGTCTACCCTCCACTACACACACACACACACACACAGCCCTTGCAGAGACGACTCAGGGTCTCCTGAAGCAGCCAGCGGCAAAACCAATCAGGCCTGTGGGTGCTTCAGGATGGGTTTCTGTGAACATTCCCTTCAAAAATGAAGAGTTTCATTCAGATCCTCGATAACATTCTTGGTCACATCCGGAACAGGCTTGCTTGTGACTGGTCTCTCGGGAAACACCATTATGGATACGGGAACACAGCCAGGGAAAGTAAAACTGAGACTTCAGCCCTTCCCAAGTCCTGACTGTGGGCAAACAAAGAGAAGCAGCTTCGTCGCTTTCATCGGTCCATCTTATCGCGGAACGGCCCATCTTAGTACTTCCTGAACTCCAACAGGCCTCGGAGATAACGAGGAAAGGGCGCTTACGGTAGCCACGCCCCCTGCCCCACCCTACCCCACTCCCAGACACATACTTTTTTATGACGTTTATAAGAATTGGGTAACCTCTTTCATTCATTTAACTGTATGGATTTGCGTGTGTGAGTGTGTGTGTAGGTACAACAGGCTCATAGTCTTAGGCATTACATGCAACCCCTCGTTTGAGGCTACAGTCCCTGAAATCTATGCCTTCAGCAAGGCCCAGTGCATACTGCTGGCCACAATCCTCCTGGGGGTACATCAGATCTCTTACTAGACTCTCATCTACATTGTAAGCTTGTGCTCTCTGATAGCCTTCATGTCCTTGTCCTAATAACCACAGCAAGATTCTCTGTTCCTATGACGTTGGACCCATTCTTAAATTCCACACATAATATGAAGCTTTTTTCTTCCTGTGTCTGGATTGAGTATGCTGTCCTCTAGGTTTATATGTTTTGTCACAAATGGAAAGACTCCTTCTTCTTCTTCTTCTTCTTCTTCTTCTTCTTCTTCTTCTTCTTCTTCTTCTTCTTCTTCTTCTTCTTCTTCTTTTCTTCTTCTTTTCTTCTTCTTTTCTTCTTCTTTTCTTCTTCTTTTTCTTCTTCTTCTTCTTCTTCTTCTTCTTCTTCTTCTTCTTCTTCTTCTTCTTCTTCTTCTTCCCCTCCTCCTCCTCCCCCTCTTCTCCTCCTCCTCTTCTTCCCCTCTTTCTTCCCCTCCTCCTCCTCTTCTTCCTCCTCCCCTCCTACTCCTCATCCTCTTCCTCCTCCCTCCTCCTCCTCCTCATTGTCCTCCTTGTCCTTGTAATCCTCGTCCTCCTCCTCCCCTTCTTTTCCTTCTCCTTCTTCCCCTTCTCCTCCTTCTCCTCCTCCTCCTCCTCCTTCTCCTCCTCTTCTTTCTCTTCTTCTTCTTCCTCAAGGCTAAAAAATATTCTATCGTAGATATAAGCCACATCTATTAAAGCTGATCCATCAATCAGTAGGCTCTCGGGGAACTTCTGTGACTTGCCTATAATATGACCTACTGTGAGCATGGCCACAGGTTGCAGGCTGTGATTTCGTGTCCCCTGGGCTTTTATCCAGAAGAGAGATAGCTGGTCTTCAGTAGTTCTGTTTTTCATTCCATTGAAAGCCTCCACACTGCTCTAGTCATCTTGGTCCTCACCATTACCACACAGTGAGTGCTTCCCCATTCCCCTCACCCTGGACAACACTGGCTACCTTCTCTGTTTTATAAAAGCTGTCCTCCCCTTTATATTAGTTTATTTTTGTTGTTATTGTTAGCACACAAAGCAACAGGTTTGACTCAGTATTTTCTTTCTCGTGGAACATTATGCCGCTGTCCTCATTTATGCCCTCCCCACCTTCTCATCTTCTTACTGGTCCCAAACTGCCTTTTCCAGTCTGCTGTTATACTCTCCGTTTCCAGCTGCTAAGTTTTGTTTTTATGGCGAAGTCCTCAAAGCTGCTTGGCTGCTTCTGTTCTTACTACACCTTCCTTCCTTCTGTGCATTTCCTGTCTGTGCCGCGCCCACATCTGACATTTTGCTGCTTCCCGGCCCATCCCTCTTTCAAGCTCTGTGTTCATGTTCCCACCCAAATGCCTTTCCCTAGTTCTGTACCACTAGGTTTCACTCGTTGTTAAATCACGTCAAAGAAGGATGACAGACTTGGTACTCTCCATATTGCTCGTCCCTTTCAGAGTCGATGGGAGAACAAGCGGGAGTAAGGGCTGCTCTTAGAGTCATCTAGAAAATCTGATGCCCAGTACAGAAGAGACAAAGGCGAACCTCAACAGCAGTTCTTAGAGACTCCAATGAGATACAAGATAAAACAAAGACTCGAAAGCTGAGCGCATCCCCAAACCGTCTTCCGACCGGAAGTGCACTTCCAACCGGAAGTGATGCACACAGCTGCTAGTTAAAGTCAAAGGTCTTACTAAGCACACAGCAGCTTGAGTGATCACTGAGAGTCAGAGTCCCAGTGGAGCAGGGACACCTGCCTCTGTAGTGGCTGGAAAGCCATTGAGATGCATAATCACGGTCCCCACTGACGTCAACACTTACAAAAGTGCTTGGGGCTGTTTGAAAGGCTCTCCATTGTATGATCTGCATAGCTCGAAATAAAGGAAATGGCTCGTATGTGCAATAATAGCCGTGATGCGTGTCCTTTCTGTCCCAGTTTCATACACGCATACATGCATCAAACTAGCCAGGGCCGCTTTGCTCAGGAAAGTTGTGATATCTGTAAAGTTTCTCCTCTTCTCCCTCTTTGTCCCAGCTGGTCCTTAGTCTTGACTCCCACTGTTTGTCTGTCTTTGAGACTGGGTATGTGTGTGTGTGTGTGTGTGTGTGTGTGCATGTAAATGAGGGTGTATGCGTGTCTCTGTGTACATACTTGTATATATTGCCTTGATAAATTTAATCTTTTATATAATCTTGATAAATAAAATCATACAGATAGCCATTAAAATATTTTAAAGACTATTGATGTGTAGGTACGTGTGGTATCTGCATGGGTTTATGTGCAATACATATGTGCAGATGCCCAAGGAGGCTCGAGGATGGCATCAGATATCCTGGAGCTAGAGTTACAACACTTGTCAACTGCCTTGTGGAGGCTGTGAACCAAAACGAGTCATCTGTAAGAATGGTGTGTGCTTTGAACCGCTTAGCCATCTCTCTAGCCCATGAATATAGTCTAATAGAGGACACTTAGTGCCACACGTGACGACATGAGTCTAATCCCTAGGACCCACATAGTAGAAAGAGCACTGACTTTTGCAAATTCTCCTCTGACTCCTATATGCGAGCTACAGCAAGAGCCTGTGTGTACCTATGCAAGAACCTGCGTACACACACATTAAGTGAATAAGTGAGTAAGTAAATAAATAAATATTAAAAAAATAAACTTCAGAGTTCTTTGATAGGTTTAGGATTACTCATACCGCATGTTCATTCTGGCTTTTAGTTTTGTTGTTGTCTGGTAAGTTAGGTTTCGTTTGTTCATTTTTGGTCCTCATTATAGTTTTCAGGGACTTAACCTCTGTTTCCTGTAAAAACTATCAAATTTGTGTGGGGAAGTTGCTTGTGGTGTTTCCTTATCTTCCTCGCATTTTTTCAAGTTTTAAAACGTTAGTGGCATCTCTTCTCTTTCTAAAATCCTGTTCTCTCTTTCTCTCTCTCTCTCCTTCCCTCCCTCCTTCCCTCCCCCTCCCTCCCTCTGTCCCTCCCTCCCTGTCTCCTGTTTTCCAGGCTTATTGAACTTAGTGATGTTTACTGAGGAACCAACATTTTGTCTTATGAATATTCTTTCTTATTCCCTATGTCCTTCCTTCTGCTTGCTCTGGGCTCATTTTTCCCCTCTTTTCTCTAATTCCTTAAGGTGGAGTTTAAACTGTTTATTTTTCCGTTTTTCTTCTGCTCTAAGGAGAACATTTATTGCTATTGATTTCTCTCTAATTGCCACCATAGCTATATTCAATATTTTTTTCAAGAGTTGCTTATTTTTATTTTAATTATATAGATGTTTTGCCTGTGTGTATGTATGTGGTCCCTTGTCCATGCAGTACCTGAGGAGGCCTGAAAAAGGCATGAGATCATCTGGAACAGGAGTGACAGGCAGACCTGTCACTGGGAACAGACCTCAGATCTGCTGGAAGAGCTGCAAGCACTCTTAACCTCTGAGCCATCTCTCCAACCCCTCAAGCGATATATTTTTTTTTAAAGCCATTATGATTTAATATCATTATCGGTTTTATTAACTGTACCAACGTATGATGGTTTTCTGCTTGCTCTGTTTTTGGTATTTGTTTCATTGCCTCTGATTTTCCTTAGTTCCCCCTCCCTCACCTTCTTTGGGAGACTTACCAAGACTTCATTTGAATTTGCCTAAGGAACAATTGGCCATTACCTCTCCATAAGAGCATTTTATGATTTCTTTGGGGATTAAAGTACACTCAACTTTTTCAGTCTAATTAGAAATTACAATCACCACTCTAAGAGGAACATTGGAGACATGCTGTGTGTGCAGCAGACCCTTAGCTTTGGCCTCACCATGGAAGTTGGCCTTTATGTTGCAAACACTGAACACTTAAAGGGATTGCTGTAAGTTTCAAATTCAACTGTGTTCATATTTTAAAGAACCAAATGGTTGCTGTTTCCTTTCTTAATTGCTCTGACTCCCCTCTGATGACACATTTCTTCTTTGGAACAACTTTTTTTTTTCTAGTGTTGGAGTGAGGAACACAGACTGGAACTGGTATTTAAGGTCAAAGTCATTGTTGATGTCAATAAGACACCACAACTAGGCAAAAAATAAACAAACAAACATGAGCATACTACAGTCTCAATTCAAACAGTGAAATAGAACCCCAGTTGTTAAAGCAGGTCTTCTGAAAAACCAAACCCAGTTTTCTCTCTTTTTTTTTTAAGATTTTTTATTATTATTATAAATAGGTACACTGGAGCTGACTTCAGAAGAGGGTATCAGATTTCATTACTGGTGGTTGTGAGCCACCATGTGGTTGCTGGGATTTGAACTCATGGCCTATCAGAAGAGCAGTCAGTGCTCTCACCTGCTGAGCCATCTCACCAGCCCCAAATCCAGTTTTCTTACATGAAGAACTGTTAGTCCGTCCTTGATGGGCAGATGTGTGCTGGGTGTAGAATACACTCGATTGGATATCAGGTCAGGTGTAACTGTCCATTCCTTGGGGATTTTGGACTGGCTTGTCACTCCTTCCCAGCCCCCCTGTCCCCAGGGCGCTCGCTATCCTCCAGCATCCAAGCTCTTGAGAGGCACCTTGTTTTCCTCTGGTTGCTGCCAGGACGATTCTTGGTCTTTAGCTTTTCATTTCATTTAATTATCTGGTATTTCAACATGGATTTCTTTCTTTGTTGATTCTGTTTGGGATTCACTAAGTTTCCTGAATTAATAAAATATGTCTGAGGGCCACATTTAAGGGCAAGCCATATTTTACCGTGGCATAATTTCTGCTGGGCTCTTTGCTGTCTTCCTGGAGGTCTGAGGACTCAGACCAAGGATGGAGCGTCTTCTACGTCAAGGAGTTCTTTGAGGCTTTATTCATCCACACAGTTGTGTTGTCTCTGTGGCTAATGACATGAGTTCGGGCGACCTATTCTTAAGTTTACCAAGTCCTTTGCCATAGTCCCAGGGTGGGGCTCAAGAGATGACTCTGAGGGTAAAAGTAGAGGTTTCATCAGCCTGACTGATCCGGGTTCAATCCCTAGAACCCACTTAAAGGTGGACAAAATGCCACAAAGCTGCCCACGGGCCTCCATAGATATGTCCCACATAATAATAAATAATGGTAATTAAAAATGTAAAATCTAGTAGTTGACCCGGAATTAAAGGTGGCAGAGGGGGAGCCGAGTTCTCTCCACTCTCTTTGAAGCATGGAAGAACTTCCTTTCTGGCATCAAGAGGCAAAAATCTAGAGTTTCTTCCAGACCCCTTCCTGATCAAGCTGGTGTGCACTTCCTGTTTGTGGCTGTACAAATCCATGTCTTTTGGCCCATGTTGATGACACTGAGGGGAAAGCATCTAACCCTGGTCTTCCCTAGCCATCTGATGGTACCAGGATGCACTTGCTGATAAGAAAAACTCCCTAGGGCTGGAGAGATGGTTCAGCGGTTAAGAGCACTGACTGCTCTTCTGAAGGTCCTGAGTTCAAATCCCAGCAACCACATGGTGGCTCACAATCATCTGTAATGAGATCTGACACCATCTTCTGGTGCGTCTGAAGATAGCTACAGTGTTACTTACATATAATAATAAATAAAACTTTGGGCTGGAGCAAGCAGGGCCAGAGTGAGCAGAGGTCCTGAATTTAATTCCTAGCAACCACATGATGGCTCACAACCATCTGTACAGCTACAGTGTACTCATATTCATAAAATGAATAAATAAATCTTTTTAAAAAAAAAAAAAGAAAAAAGAAAAGCTCTCTAGGATAGAACTCATGGTTTCAGGCACACGGGAGAACTGTCCCCCTTGAGGGGTCCACCAAAAGGATTTGTCACAGTCTACCAAGGACTTACACTCAGGTCTCAGTGTCCACAAGAACCAAATCATGGTTGAAGGGTGATGTTGGGTCCTGTCCCTCTTTAATATTGTTTTGCTCTCTTCATCTTCTTTATACATACATAAGCAAGAGAGAGAGAGAGAGAGAGAGAGAGAGAGAGAGAGAGAGAGAGAGAGAGAGAGAGAGGAAAAGCCAGAAGTAAACTAAACCAGGGGTGTCTGTTTCACCGAAGAGTGATTCATCTGTTGTCCTTCAGCCACAAGGTGCTTTGTGGGAAATGAGGTTCTGGGTATGAAGTTCAAGACCGTGCAAGACAGAAAGCAGGCTACCGTCAAGCTCCATCTCCGTCCCTTGAGTTTCTTAGAGTACCGTTTTGCAAGTGCTTAAAACCTTTGGTCATATGTTAAGGATACATTCCATCATCATACTTTCACAAAGATACCTTGAGAGACCCCAGTATCACCATATCACAGATGAAAATTCATCTTGGGGATGTTGTAGTTTATATGAACTCTCAGGACTAATATGGTAAGGGAAATGATGGGACCCCCCCCCCAAGATCACACTGAAACCTGTAGATATTTAGTGGGCAGAAAAGGACATTGGAGGTGGTATTAATGGCAAAGTGTAAGGTGTTTTGGTTTTATTTATTCATTATTTATTTATTTATTTATTTATTTATTTATTATTCAGGTATGTTGAAGGGCAGGAGCCAGTGCAAGAGGCCATACTACAGGCCCACAGTCAGAGGTCTGAAGAGGCCACATTGTTTTGGAAATGGGGAAGGAACCATTGTCCTAGCTATACTTAAACCTCTGTAAACTGGGAGAGATGAGAAAATGGGCATTCCTGAGAACACGAAGGACACGGTCCCTGCACCCCTAACACCTTCCTTTGAGCATGCCATGAGCCATTTTGGATTTCTGTGCCCCAGAATTGAAGTCACTAAATTTGCAGTGTTTTATATAGGCGATGTAGGGCTGACTAAGGCCAGAGGATGATAAGTATAATCTTGATCAGGAGAGGAGAGCAATTAAGACGGGTGAGATGGTGAGAGAGGATGTTTCCACGGCCTCCTTTTTCTCAAACCAACATCTTGCCAACTGTTCCTTTAATCACTCCTCTTTTCCATAAGCAAGAATCATCTCCTCATTAGAATTCCCTAGCCACTAGAACACAGTCATGTTATTGCATATTTATCTAATCATTGAATGTGTGTGTAAGGGATTGGGAGAGTGGGACCCAGAGGTCAATTTTCTCCTTCCATCTTGTGGGTCTTTGAGAATTGAAGTCATTAATATTGACATCAAGTGCCTTTACCCACTGGGCCATCCTGCCAGCCTCCATTAAGGCCTTCCTTCTTAATCGTGGAATACTGGCTTCTACCGCATTTAACGGGGCTACTTGACAATGTGCTGCGTAGTAGCCCTCTTAGTCACGGGTTGGGCTTACTGTTACTTAGGAACACCATGGAATCGTACCCACTGGAAGCACTCCAAGCTCCAAACTCCAAGATCTGAATCATCTGCCTCTGTTGTGAAGTCAACAGTCACTGACTGGCCTTGCATCAGTGGACTCAAACCTTTGACCTGCCTTTCCCGTCCGTGGCGAAGAGAAGATGACAAAGTAGTTAGCTTTCATCCAGCTTATCTGTTTTGGCACTGCTGCCACAGAACACTACTTAACGTAAAGAGAACGGCACTTGGCTCAGAGTTCCGGAGGCCGAGACGTACACGACTGAACGGCCCCCTTCAAGCCAGGTCCTTCTGCTTTTTAAAACGTTGCAGGAGCCAATATCTCACAAGAGGACACGCCTAAAAGAAGAGGAGAACCTAGGCTGATTTGTAACAAACCCACTGTCAAGCTAAGGAATCCACTCCCGGGATGGCATGTCTACTAGCCAGCAAAGAATCTTCATGACCTAGCTATCAGCCACTTGGTAAAGAATCCTGCCTCTAAAAGCGAGGAATAAGATTCCAGTAAACACTAGGGAGCAGAGTGTTTCTGAACAGCCCAGAGATATGAGGCAGAGGTACCTGTCAACAGGATTAGTGAGTGATCCAGGCAGACAATGTAAGATAAACACGAGTTTATCCTCTTTCACCTGCCGAGCCATGAAGGACAGCTGTGTGGTGTATCTTCTGTCCAACTTTCCACTCATTGACTAGTCCTGCCTTGAGTGTAGCAGCTGTAAGAGATGGGGCAAAGGTGGAACTACAGGAAGCTCCATGTGGGGGTGGTTTTATTAGCATTAAAGAAGTGACACCAGAGTTTTCTTCATACAGAGGACAACGCGTCACCAAGCACAGTAGACTCGGTAGGAAGAGCACTGTTGACTCCAGAGGAGCTCTCTCTACAGGCACGGCTTCTGCCTCTTGAGTATGCAATGCTTTGTGTGTGGAATCTTCTTTTTTCCTACTTCTGGAAATAGAACCAGACTATACCTCGCTCCACAGAATTCATATTGCTTCTACTTAAACCACCTTCCCCCCCGCCCAGATTTTTAGCATCAAAACTCAGTTTTGCTAGGAAGTGGGAGTTTGAATAACCCAGCCCAACTCAAAAGTGACCCAAAAGTGAGTGACAGTGGACAGAAGTTTCACGGGGTGAAGCAGAAAGTAAAGACAAGCACAGAAGGCAGATTGATTCCAAGCAGAAAAGCTTAATGAGACAGGATCTCTTAGCATTAGCTCTCAATGTGACAAAGATTTTCTTCAATCTCCTCCCCCTACTCCCATGCCCCCCATCACTTCTGATTCCCTCTCAGCCTTTGGTTTGCCCTACTGTATAGCATTCACAGTGTTCCATGTCTGCTCTACGTATTTTATGTAAAGATAGCCCCTAATTTAATAATTTAAGAAAGGAAACACTATATCACTAAGCTATGACTTCTGCTATTTGATGCAACACATTTTCAGCTTTTAATAGGTTGATAGAAAGAGAGCCCCATTTTAACCTGGGGTACACGTCCCTAAATAATCTCATAGAATGTATACTGTGGTTTTCTTTTTCTTTTGCATGGTTTAAAAGTCATTACACTAAGACACTGAGCACGGGATACCACACTGGTCACAGTGTCAAGTTAAAGAGGAAGTCGTCATTGCAGCCCTGGCATTCTGGCTTCAGGTTGCGTGCCCTGGACTACCATACTGTGGCACCATGGGGACTTGAGGTGTGGATCTGGGGAGATTGTCATATCTATGTCCCTTCAAGGTTAGGTTCATGTCACGTGTTAGTGGTTACCAGCTCCTTCGGTAATTTCCCCAGCTGCTTCCTCAGTCTCTCTTTTCAGAGGTTTCTTCCCATGCATATGTGTTTACCTGAGTTCTCCTTTTGAAGCAGGCGAGGTGCAAGACTAGAACACGGGGCCTTGCACACTATAAGCAAGCACCCCACCACCAAACTACAACTCACCCCAGAAGACCCTAATCACTTGTGTGTGTGTGTTTGAGACAGGGTTTCTACCTATAGCCCTGGCTGTCTTGGAACTTACTCTATAGACTAGGCTGGTTTGGATATCTGCTTGCCTCTACCTCTGCCTCCCAAGTGCTGGGATTAAAACTGTGCACCACCACTGGCTGGCAAGTCTCCACACTTAGAAAAGCAACATCGCTGATGGACATATCATCTCTCACGCTCTCTCTCCTTTTCTTTCACCACCAAGCCTCCTAGAAAATCACTCTGACCTCTTTCTGTCCTGGGCACCTGAAGGCTCTGCAATCTGGCCTGCTTCGAAGCTCGACCATAGCTACTGCTTCGAGACCAACCTCACGGATGGTTTTCAGCTGTTCGTTCGCCTCTGCCTCCGTGACATTGGATTGTGAGCCAGGCCTCCTTTGAAATTCCCCACCCCTTTGACAATATGGCATATTACTCTCCGTTCCTGAGGTCCTTCCCCCTCTTACAATGCCATATCACCTCCAGGGATAGATAACCTCATGATCCGGGTTTCTTTTTCCTTGGCTTTTTCTTCTTCGTTGCTCTGCCTGCTACCCTAGCTGATCTTGCCTCCACCCACAGCTTAAATTATTACCTCTCTTTTTATCTTTGTTTCCAGGGACAGCCTCCTCTGACATCTAGCCCGGCATTCCATCCTCCAGCTGAACATCTTGGGCTGGACTGTCTCCATTTGGGCAAGGAACACTGTCCCTCTCCACTCTCACATGGAAAGGAGGGCTCGCTCATTCAGTGTTAGCTGAGGACAGAAGAGACATACACTTCCAGCATCAATCCAGTGTTAACCTGGTTTGCAAGAACTATCGGTTCTGATAGCTCAGGAGGTGTGTGTGGGGGGGGGGCATGGAAAAAATGGGGAGTGTGCAGTATAAACAGAAATCAGCTGGAGCAGGAAAACACACCTCATATTTTACATTGGCTGTCCAATGACTAACCACGAACATGTTTTCACAAACTGCTGATGTATTCAGTTTTCCCTTGCTGATGGTTTCAAAAGAGACACTATAATTTACTCTTTTTTTTTTTTTTTCATTCCATAGCCTCCTAGATTGTTCCTTGGGGATGCCCTGGGACCTCTGTAGATGAACACGTAGCCTGTTCCTTTGAAACAAGACACTTACATCTGTTTTCTCTCGTTTGATTAAAAGCCTGGGCAGTGGATCACAACCTTTACTCTGGCCAAAAAAAAAAAAAAAAAAAAAGGATTTAATTGGAAACCACTCCCAGAAGAAAGAAAGAAACACAAAAAAACTGGAAACCATTAGAAATTTCCCAATTTCACACAACCCAAAGCCATTGAATAGGATTGGCAAGAGATCTTTGGGCAGGAAGCACATCAACAGACCATAGATGATGCTCTTTGTAAAGATGTCCAAAAACGACCAGCTACATGCTCATCCTTACAATTAGACAGCAGTTCCCATCCCTACCAACCCAGGGAACAGGTCTGAGTCACAGGCAGAGATACTTCTGTTTTGGTGTGGTCTAAAGCCCCTGCTTCCGAGGTATGGAGCAACACCAGTTCTGCAAGATTCCGAGATTCCCCATGATAAGAATGCCGGAGCTCTTGTGGATTGAGGGTCAGGGAAGCATGTGCTTCTGGCAGAGGGCACGTCCTGGGGCCCTGTGAGTCTGAAGTCCTGGCACCCAGTGAGTTTGTAATGTGTGCCTGAGAAAGCAAATGCACGCAGCAGCAGGAAGCACAGAGTAGAGAGAATGGAAGGAAGGAATCAGAACTCAGACAGCAACAAAGATAAGGAAAGATAAGGGAAGATAAGGAAGGACAGGGGATTTTGAGGGCGTTGATATGCAACAGCTGGGGCCCTGGTCAGTAAACACACACTCTCTCTCTCTCTCTCTGT
>NW_022196909.1:32715080-32727186 GCF_008632895.1 Mastomys coucha
CTCTCTCTCTCTCTCTCTCTCTCTCTCTCTCTCTCTCGCTTAGGGTTGGTTCTTACGAACATTGTTAAAGGCGTCACTTCTTATGGTACAAACCTTTAGCAACTCCTCCTTGGCCTCTCATTTGCAGTAAAAAGAGCCTGCCCATCATCACCAGGCCCCATTTTGGGTGTAGACTTTCTGGTCATACTCTCGGGTTCAGGAAAGCCAGAAAACCGAGCGCGGGGTGCCTTGATGAAGACCTACCTCCAGCTCGTCGGTGTATGACCCGTTTCTTGGATAGGCTTATTTCCCATAGTGCAAGAATGACTTCTCCAGGTTTGCCTGGTGGATGTTCACCCCCTTCCTCGGCGAGCGTTCAATGTGCTTCCTCCCTCCCTCACACGCTTCACACCCTCTGCAGACTCCAGCCTTGAAAGAATACTTGCCAACGAAAGAATGAGCAAAGGGTTGATTGGAGGGCAATCCCCAGCCTGTCAAACTGTCACCTGAGCATCCGCCTCCTTCCTTAGCAAGAGTAAAATTTATTCTTATTATTGCCTAATTTTTCACAGGTAGATCTTGGATGCCAAGTCACGTTGTCATATTAGTGACTTTTCCTGCTTTCTTCCGCATTCCCTTCCATTTTCTCCTTCCTCCATCCCTTTACCCTTTCTTCTCTTCTCCCCTTCTTCCTCCCCCTCCTCGGCAGCCCATCCTGTGTCTCATCTATCTCTGTGAGAAGAGGCAACGGCGCCCATCTACCTGAGATTTTTCATCTTTTACAGGCTTGGGTACACCTCGTGAGCCTTAGGCACATGCCCTGTCTACCTGAACACTTCATGGCCAGGCTACGGGAAAGGTTCCACAGGAAGGTCCCACAGAAGAGTCAACCAGTCTAAATGTAGTGTGACCTATAGACGCTAATTTTCCTACATGAAGAGTGGAGGTCAGCGTTGAAGACCAGTAGTCACTATCTTCCAAGGATCCAATCTAGTTTATATTGACAGCAGTGTGGTCTGGGATTAGAAAGACCCCCCCCCTACACACACACACACACCATATCTTCTTTAGTGTAATGGGTATAGGTGTAATTTTTTCCACTAACAACATAGGGCCTCTATAAAATTATACATAATGTAAAAGCAAGTCCGTGGTAAGGAAAGGCGCGGGTGGTTATTAGGAGCGATCGATCTTCTCACTTGTCAGAGCCTTTTCTTTGCAGAACTTCTCCCACACACAAATCCAGGCTTAGAGTTCCATCCCGCAGGCTCTAGACTCCCTGCCGCCTCCACCATTCGGCATGTATAGGAGAAAACACTGGCACAGCCTGACAGGGTACGTTTGGGATGTGATTATTATTTTAAAATACACACAATGGAAGCTGGAGAGAGGGTGGCTCAGTTACAGGCACTTGCCGCTTTTGCAGAGGACCCAGCGTGGGTTCCCAGCACCCGTTTTTTAGGTGGCTTGTAACTTAGGTTAGAAAATGGGGTGGGTGCTTCTAGCCTCTGCAGTACCTGCCTTCACATGATGGATATGCAGACACTCAGGCATGTAATAAAGCAAATAACTAAATCTTTAAGTATTCTTGTAGGGATGGTTATGAGCCCATTTTTATGGCTGACTTACATGTTCTTATCTTTCTTTTTTATGAAACAAAAGTGATAAGAATTATTTATTTTAAAAAACCAATGTGTTAGCCAGGCGGTGGTGGCGTACATCTTTAATCCCAGCACTTGGGAGGCAGAGGCAGGCAGATTACTGAGTTCGAGGCCAGCCTGGTCTACAGAGTGAGTTCCAGGACAGCCAGGGCTATACAGAGAAACCCTGTCTCAAAGCAAAACAAAACAAAACAAAACAAAAAAAAGTGTTAACTTTCCTTGATTTTATTATTTTAATGATGGACAAACAACAAATCCAAACAAACAAACAAAAAACAAAACAAAAAAACAAATAAAAACTAAACAAAAAACAAAAATAACAACAACAACAAAAACAACTAAAAACTGGTTCTTTTCAGGTTTTGGAATGTATTCGACCTCCACAATCCTGCGTGTGCCTAGCTCTCAGGACTCCACAGCACTGTTATTTACTTTAAAATAGAGACAAAAAGCCCACCCTTTCCCTTCTAGTCCTGCGGTTCTTCCTGGACATTAGCCAGAGTCTATTCAATGAGGACAGAGTAGCGGTAAGATTGCAGGTCGGAGCTGAAAAGGGCAAGCGCGAGAGAATCTGCCTTCATTTCTTATGGAATTCGTATAATTATTAACACGAAGGGGTTAAGACGGAAGGGGCAAACACTGGAGTGATAAGAAGGAAACGAGAAAACTCTGGAATTAAAACAAAATGCTGATGTTCAAATGAACCCAGCACTTTGAAAACCAGTTCTGCTTGGACTGGAACGGTACCGGAGCATAGCAAGAGAGAAGACCCAAGGAGAACGGAGAACGGAGAGGCACGGGGAGGACACAGCGCAATAGCCACTGGCCCACGGGGCTGAAGCCCGTGTTCACTTGGACCCTGATGAATCAGCCTTTATCTCTACATGCGGTATTTAGTCCACCCTGTATCTCCAAGGACGCAGAGATGCTCTTGGTAAAATCACACTAAAATCATAAAAGCACGCTCGTGGGATGGGAAACACCACGCCTTAGGTAAATCTTAACCTGATGGGAAAATAAGTCTGGGTGATTGATAGTTAGGAAGAAACACCCCGGGCAGGGCAGAGCCAGCAGCCCCCACCCCACCCCCACAATGACGTCACAACTACAACTCCTGGTCTGAGGGAGATTTGGTTGTGCCTCCCCAATTAATTAATAAGATCATTTCGATTATCTTCCCTGGGTGTTGAGCATGTGTTTTAGACAAACTGGGAGAGTCATTTCTTGCCTCCCAACCACGTGGAGCCCAGAAATTGAACTCAGGTCAGGGGGCAGTAAAGATCCTTACCCGTCAAACCGTCTAACCTGCTTGCACAGGAAGGTCTTATCCCTCCTCCGCAATTAATAGAGATAGATGGAAAACCAGAAAAACGGGAAAGTTAGGGCTCAGTTCAAATGACCCATAAACTAATACCAGACTTACTTTGGAGACCAAATACACAATAATATACATGTACATATGTATATATACATATATATTACATATACATATAGTATATATACACATATAACCAATGCGTTTTCCTAATTTAGCATTGATTACATAATACGTAAAGTGAATGCAACTTTAAATAACTCTCACCCAAGTTCGCCTTCTATTTTTATTGCATTGCTACAATGCTACTGAGCTTACTGTGTATAGACTTCTTATTTTTTTTTTTAAACATACAGACTTTCTTTAATATGCCAAAGTACATTCAACCCTAATTCCTAAATGACTGTGTTACAGTTCATTGACATTTTAAAGGCTTAATGGCAAAGTCTGGAGAAGGAAAAGATGAACTAAGTTTATTTTACCATCTGGATGAAAAATAACTTCAGGAAAGTCAATAGAATTCAATACAGTCTCATCGGCCCAGAGTTGCAATCGGTATAGATCTGCAGCTCGAGTTCCAGGTATTCCTGAGGGATAATTTGTCCATTCGATGGTGGCGGCTACCCGCACAAAGCAGGAGCAAGTGGATCTTCTCAAGGCTTCTCCAGCTCCTGAATTTCCTCCTGGGTCACCCGAGATTCCACAGCCCTCTTCCTGCTTCATTAGGGAGATGCTCGCCCTGACCTCTGACCCCTGCAGTGAGCATGAGCTTATCATCTTAGGCTACTTATTTTTGACATTAGAAATGCCCCCATGTTGTAAAACCAGTTTAGTTTAGACACAGAATCAGCGAATCTAAATGAACTGGGCCCAGAGGTTGAAGGAAGGCGCTTTTGGCTTCTGACGGAATAGCTCACATTTTTGAAGGAGAGCCAACACCCTTAAAGAATGGGCATTTGCATTCTGCATTCAGTATAACAACAGAAAACATAGTTTATATCCACTTCCCTTTATTAATTTGCTTTTCTGAAGTCAGTCGGAAGTATGGTGATTCCCTCCCACCCTTTGTTTTTTTGCCCCTGGGACGGTGCCTGACCACAATGAGGGCACAATTGGAAGACGTAAGAGGGCTGATTTGGAAATGTCACAAATGTTGTTAATAAGCTCGCATTGACATAAGAGATTTATTAATTAATCCTGCTGGCAATCCAGTTCACCGTGTTGAGGGCTTTGTTTCATAGGGAATAAAATGTAAATGGCAAAAAAAAAAAGGCAGATAAAAGACATTTTTGAATATTTTAATTTTAAAATGAAATAGCAAAAATGTAAATATCACCAGAGAGTTGCGAAATATGTAGGCCTTTATATGTTCCCCCCTCCCCTTCCCCCAGCCCATCGGCTGAACAGCTCTGGAAAAAAAAGCTTTTGGTCGTAGAAAGTTTTCTTATTCACAGTGCTCTTAATTCCATGTTAAATCTTCAGCTATAATTTAATCTACACAAATCACGACAAGTTTATTTTAAAGATTAAAGAGGGGGAACAAAGTTTCCATGTTCCACAAGTCTTTTGGTCTATGCTAGAAAATTATTTTTATAACTGATGTTAAATTGACTTAGTTTTCATAGTTGCTCTCAATTAGATGAAAGTGACTTCTTTCAGAGTGCACATACACACACAACAAAACACAAAGATATAAAAATAAATGGTTTATTTTGGGGGGATGGGTAAAGTACTACCCAGAACTGCAGTCAATGGATTTTTTTTCCTTCGCATATTACTTACCTGCAGTCTAGCATCATTATCTTTAATTCTGTCTGGTCTATAAATCAAATTTATCCTTAGGAATTAGCTTTGATAAAATCTCCTCATTGGTATTTCATTCATCATTATCATCATCAACAACAACAGTGACAACAACAAAAATAGTAGAGTTATTCTCTGAGATACCACACGGTTAACCTTTTAGTTTAACTAAAGTGATAAAGTACTCCGAACCAAAGCGACAAGGAAGGAAAGGGTTTATGTGACTTCTATTTCCAGGTTCCAGTCCCAGGTTACAGGGAGATCAAGGCTGATGTTTAAAGGGGTCACCTCACATCCACAGTCACAACTGTGAGGAACGGATGCATCCAAGGTGGCTGGTTTGGTTTCATCTAGCTTTCTCCTGCTATGTATTGTTCAGGACCCCCTGACTAGGGAATAGTGTTACCCACAGTGGACTGGGTCTTCCTACATCAATGAGCAAGAAAGTCCCCCTGTAGACATCCTTACAGCCAGCCTGATCTAAATAGTTCTTCATTTAAAACATCCTTTCCAGGCAATTGTAGATTGTGGGGATTTGATATTTTAAACCAACCACCACAGTTGACCTGTGCATAACACTTACAGAAAGTTCTAGTCAGAAAGTGCTCTTAAAATATAAGAAGAAAGACAAGTTTTTATTAGAGGACAAAAGAAAAGAAGATCAAAACTCTTTAAATACCTTAGAACTTGCTGGAATATTGCTTTTATCCTGAATATCTTGAAAAAAAAATTCTGATACCTATAATTAAAAGCTAATGAACTTCTGCCTTGGGTGAATTTTTGGAAGACTCCACTCAAGAGTTGAAAAGAAAGAAATACTACCAAAGGTATTTTTTTGAATGGTATTCAGAGATTCATCAAAAGAGATTCTTAGAACCTGAAGTGGGGGTGATGTGGTCCCTGTAGATTGGAAATCCTGCGCTTAGGTTGATGGGCTCCAGGTGAATTTCGGGGGTTTGTAGATCCAACAAAAACCTCAAACATTTAAAAAACCTGATTCTCCTGTGTGTGTGTGTGTGTGTGTGTGTGTGTGTGTGTGTGTACAGCTGGCTGAAAAGGTACACAGAATGACTCTCTGTTTCAGCTATCAGAAAGTCTCTCTTGGAGCCAATTAGATGGCTTGAATGGTGAAGGCACTTGCCACCAAGTCTGGTGCCCCAAGTTCAATTCCTGGGACTCCCATGATAGAAAAGGAGAAGCCATTTCTAGGAGTTGTCTTCTGACCACCACATGTGTGTTTTACATTTATCAGCATCTATTCCCACGACTTCTAAAATACCCTACAACCAGAAGAAAATGAACGTGACCTGGGTGAATAAACATACGGATTGCTAAAGAAATGATGTTTCCTCAACACCGCTAAGAACAACAACCACGTGGAAAAAGCACGGTAAACCTGGCATGACGTAATCCTGTAATCCCATCCTGGGGAGGTGGAGGCAGAAGAATCATCCTCAGGTTACATAGTGAGTTCGAGGCTAGACCTGTCTCAAAACCCAAACCAAAACAACAATAAAATAACTCCCCCCCCCAATCAAAACACCCCCACTGCTTCAGTAAGAAGCAGTTAGGGTTAGGAAAATGGTATTTTCACTGTACTGTATGTCACCAGTGAACCATTAAAGTAGGCAAGCCTCAAACATCCTGGACTCATGCTATGTTCTTGAATAGTTAGTCACCAATGAACCCTGAAGCTCTGATAACCAGAATCCTGTTTATTTCCCGTGCCTGTCACTTTTTAAAATAAATAGTCCGCCAATGAGAGGATGAGGTCCTACTTCGAGAGAGAATCATTGAAAGCAGCTCAATTACTTGCCTCCCAGTGATAAAACGCATTCAACACACGCCATTATCCTAGCCCTCGCCTCTGAGGCAGGCTACGGTGCCGTGCATCTAAAGAGAGATGAGCGTCAGAGAAAATGGGCAACGGTTTCATCTCCAACTTTCTCTCACGAAATTGAAATAATCAGCATAGAGGAA
The DNA here is from genome assembly GCF_008632895.1 of Mastomys coucha. NCBI lineage: Eukaryota > Metazoa > Chordata > Mammalia > Rodentia > Muridae > Mastomys > Mastomys coucha. The sequence goes on from NW_022196909.1 coordinate 32,721,819, forward strand.
GGGTTCTTTGTTGTAGGCAAGAATAGCTAGGTTATTAACTTCGTGGTGGCGCATAAATCATAAAGGATATGTTCCCTATGGCTCTTCAAATTAGCTAATCTATTTAAGACCTTTACTTCATTTCATCATATGCCAGGCTGTAAAACCCTGGAGGCTGTTTTCAGAACTTAAAAAAAGTATGTGTTTTATATATATATAATATATATATAATATATATAACATATATATTATATATAACAAAAAGAATAAAAAAAACAAACAAATAAAAAAAAAAAACAAAGCTGGCCTGAGGTTTTGTAAATCAAGGACAGAATCAATATTTAACCGGAAAATGACTTATGTGAAGTAAGAGCCCATGGTGCTTGTCTTTACTTGTATACAGTGTTGAGACGGGAAAGACTACGGGGTTGAAAGTTAGACTAAATGCATTCTGCGTTATAATACGGTCGCAATCTGATGGGAGCCAGGGTATGGCAGCAGTTTGAATGAAAACGTCACACACACACACACACACACACACACACACACACCCAAACTCCTATGTTCGACTGATATGTTTGAATATAGAGTTTCTCAGGTCCTGGAAATCTTTGGGATGGACTGGGAAATGCAGCCTTGATGGAGGAGGTGTGTCATTGAGGGCAGGGATTGATGTTTCAAAAGCCCTTACCATTCCCAGCTGGCTCTCTCTGCCTCCCATTGGCCAATCAAGATGTGAGCTCTCAGCTGTACTTGTTACCATGGCTACACCACTCTGGACTCCAGCCCTCCAAAACGGTCATCCCAATTTCATTGCACTTTCGTTTGTAAGTTGTCTTGATCATGGTGTTTTGTCCCAGCAACAGACAATGAACTGATCTGGCAGCTGCTCAGTCCATGGGCATCTACCACAGCATCTCACACTGATGCTAAAGGCCCAGGGGCTTCCTGAAGAAGTGGTTATTTTCCATCCGTGTTGGAAGCTTAAAGCGGTTGGTTGTACTTAGCAAGGCAACGAGGAGGTAGCACTGCAACAGGGCAGATGAACTTGCCAACAAGAGTGGAAGCCAATCAGACCAGAAGCGTTCCTTCCTCCATGTTATTTTATCTGGGACTCTACCAGAAGATGGGATGCCCATGCTTGAGATGTGTCGTCTCACACCTCTTAAGGCAATCATGACAATTCCTCAGAGACACACCCACAGGTCAACTTCATATAGACGATTCCTTCCTCTTCAGGGCTTCTTTTCCAGGTTACTCTAGGCTTTTGTCAAGTTGACAAAAGAAACCATCGCAAACTCACAGATGAAATTTCCTACCAATGGGTACCTGGCCGAGTTGTTTAAATTCACTCCATCCTGGCCTAGGTGTTCCAGCAAGTGCTACAGACAGCTTGAGCTGGTCTAAGGCACTAGAAAGATGTGTTAATGTTCTTCTTGGGATCCTGATACAGAGCAGTCCTGGGTCTTGGGAACCCCTTTCAGAATATTGTTGAGTAGCTTAGCTCTGGGAAGAAGATGATGAAACTGATGTAAATATATGTAGGGTTGTATTATTCTTATCTGATGTTAGTGATTTACTCCATAACATGAGAGTTGGCCATTAAAAAATGATATAAAAGGATGTCTTTCAAGCATATGTAGCTAACTTACATTGGACCACTCCTCCTTAAATGATAAACATAGAAAATATGGTAGCCAGCTCGTTCCATAAGCCACTCTCCAGGATGATTTCTCTGGCTTCTAAAGTTTAAAGGCCTTTAGAAAACTTTTTCCAGCTGTTAAGATTTGCCAATCATTTCTTCTTGTCACTCCCAGTTTTACAAATGGTTGCAGGGAGAACCCAGTGGGGAACTCGAAGTCAAGATTGATGCCCCACTTCTTTGTATAAGTAAGCTCAGCGGTTCATTTATCAGCTCCCACTAAGTTGCCTTAACTGCTTCTCTGGGTTGTAAATCATTCTTATTAAGCCACAGGGATTTCAGGAGGCAGTCGGGGCGTGCTAGCCAGGGAGAGGGTAACTCACCCTAAATGTGCTTAAACCAGAAAGTTCTGGATTCATCTCATCTTTAAATCAAAAACCATAAAATACCTCATTTTTTTATAACATCCATTGTTTTTAATCTCATCGAAAATAAATATTCCACTTCACAGCAGCAAACAGGAAACTTACTAACATCTTTAGATTTCCATAAGAAAAAGGATGAATCTCTTCACTTTAAATCCCTTTAGAGCACACGTCCATCTCCTACTGGTTGCTATCTCCCAGAAAGCCAGGCTTAATCAAAGACAAGAGTGCTCCTCTCCAGCGTGCGCTTTAGATGATTTCTTTCATGGCGACCTAAAGCTCCTTACTGGAGCTCTCAGGATGCATAGTCCAGGACGACGAAAGGTGCTGTGCTTTCTAGCAAGCTCTTAAACTGCCAATGGGGCTGAGCCCTGGAAGCGCATTCTAAACTATCCATTGTCCTTTGTATACATGTATACATCCGCTGTGCCCCCTTCGGGTCTGATAACTCCAGCTAATATTTCCGTGGGCAAGCATGACCCCCATTCATTCCGCAGAGCGGTGAATAATTCATATAGTAAGTTTTACCCTGGGCAAGATACATTAACATCAGGAGGCATTCAAGGAGAGTCATTCAAGCAACAAAATGGCCATTCATGCTTTAGATGTGAACCATTGAGTCTTGCCAGTTGAGTTAAAGAATGAAGTCAATTCATACAGACATCTACTGAGCCTCTGTAACATGGACTGCCTTGAAAAAAATGTTCCGTTCTTGGAGTAGTCTTACCTGAGGTGGCAAACACCAGTCAAGGCAACTTGGAGCAAGTCTGAACTGGTTGGTCAAAGAAGGTGGTTCAAAGCATCCCGACTCCCTTTGAGCACAGAGCTCTGTCTCATCTTGTTCCTGCCCCTTCTTCCCTTTCTTCTTTAGTCACTCACCCACTGTGAAGAGAATGGCTCAGGGGTAGCTGGCTTTACTTGACAGTAACTAACCTTTTTTTGGAGACAGAGGTTTCATTATGTTTGGCAAGAACTTTGCTATCCACTGATTGCTTTTTTAAGACGTGGAGAAGAAGGGCGTGCATGCTTGACTTTAAGAATTCATTTGCCAGGGCAGAAGGCAGCATAGACTTGACATTCTACTTTGACCTCTGCAGAGGCTGACACCCAAGTAGCCAAAATGCCCTCCCCAAAAGGGTCTCTAAAGAGAATCAAATTGTCCCCAGAAGGTGCAGCAGAAGAGAGAGTATTCCCCACAGGACAGACCACTCATCTTTCCCGACCAAACTCCTGCAAGCACCTTGCTCAGCTTTTCCACTCCAGGAGTCAGAGACCCTGCCCATGTTACCACTGTGTCTGTAAACTGAGCCCTGCCTGTAAATCTCAGACCACTATATATATGAGAGGTTCCTGGGAGAAAAGGGGCAGCTGGAATCAACGAAGTATTCATAAAAGGGAGAAACCCAAAGTACCAGGCTGAAATGACAAATCGCCATTACCAAAAGGTTTGACAGCCTTGCTCACGTTATGTTTCTGTACTGCCTTCTTCCAAAATTGTCCATTCCACATAAACACCCCTCGTAGGTTGTCATTAGGCCTTCAGTATTCAAAACTGGAGAGATTCTGAGGTATGAATTCCACAGAGACAAGAGAAAGAAGAGGAGTACTTTAGGTTAGCTTTGTCTACTGAAGTAACACTCTCACTGGAAATGTCTTTTGATACTTTCTTTTTATCTTATTGTATGGATGCTGTCTTAGTCAGGGTTTCTATTCCTGCACAAACATCATGACCAAGAAGCAAGTTGGGGAGGAAAGGGTTTATTTGGCTTACTTCCACATTGCTGTTTATCACAAAGGAAGTCAGGACTGGAACTCAAGCAGGTCAGAAAGCAGGAGCTGATGCAGAGGCCATGGAGGGATGTTCCTTACTGGCTTGCCTCCCTTGGCTTGCTCAGCCTGCTCTCTTATAGAACCCAAGACTTCCAGCCCAGGGATAGCACCATCCACAAGGGGCCCTACCCCCTTGATCACGAATTGAGAAAATGCCCCACAGCTGGATCTCATGGAGGTACTTCTCCAACTGAAGCTCCCTCCTCTGTGATAACTCCAGCCCGTATCAAGTTGACACACAAAACCAGCCAGTACAGATGCCTTGCTTGCGTATCTGTCTGTGCATCATGCACATTACCTTCCTGGACCAGGACAGGATATTGGATCCCCTGGGACTATATCTATATCTATTACAGATAACTGTGTTGAGAATCGAACCCTGGTCCTCTGAAAGAGTAGCCAGTGGTCTTACCTGCTGAGCCATCTCAGGACTTCTGACACACACATTTTGTAAATGAGACCCAGCTAGGGTAAAGGACATGTTCCATTAACAAGCTCAGCTGAAACCTGATCGTGCACATGAAAGTGTTCTTTGGACTACCCTACAATGCAGATGGATAATGATGGAATCTTTGGGGTAGGGTTGGCCGTATCTTAAGTAGTTATTCCAGGTTTTTCACTAACTGCTTTTCCAGACACGCCCTCTGCCCACTCCTTTTTTGCATGTATCCCTAGCCAACGACATTCCTTCCCATGCCTTGTAACAGCCAGTTATCACCAAAGACACACGGTAGTTAGGAGAGGCGTACACTCAGAGAAAATGAGTGAAGGAATAAACAGTGAAATTTTCTCTTCTGAAAATGCTGATTATTTTTTTTTTACCATGATCCTTTGTGTCACCGTAAGCCCCAGAGGTCTTTCGTAGGAGACCCATATGGAAGGGTTTGCTCTTATGCTGGTCAACAGTCCCTAGAACAGGCTTCATTCTTTCTACTCCCTGGGCTATTTGTTCCTCTTATCTCCCTATTTTCCATCCCTTCAACCAGGAAGGGCGACACCACCTTTATTTCAATATGTGGATGAGTGTTTTCAACGTGGACCTAAGCTTTCCCTCTGTAAACCTGATGTCTGGGGAAAGGTATGGAAATAAAGGAGCTGCTGGGATAGTTGATGGTTTTATTCATTATTAATTTTTTTATCTTGCAGGGCCAGATATGGTACCCAGGGCCCTGTGCGCTATGTAAGCACTTTTTGCCACATCCCCCCGCCCCCCCAGTCTCACATTATTGACTGTGAGCTATGAAATAGTATTACTGCACTGTTCCATTCCTGATTTTGATAACGATAGTGTGGTTATGTTGGACAGTGTAGCAATATTTAAGTGATTTACCATTTAATCCCAAAGAAGGATATCTTCATTTTTTATTTCTTAAATGGTTCAGATAAAAAGAAGGAGAGGGCCAAGCAGTGGTGGCACATGCCTTTAGCCTTTAATCCCAGCACTTGGGAGGCAGAGGCAGGTGGATTTCTGAGTTTGAGGCCAGCCTGGTCT
>NW_022196909.1:32727242-32732574 GCF_008632895.1 Mastomys coucha
AAAGGTGGGGGGGAGGGAAATAAATAAATAAATAAATAAGGAAGCAGGAAGTAGATGAGGAAGTAGATGAGGAAGCAGGAAGTAGATGAGGAAGCAGGAAGTAGATGAGGAAATAGATGAGGAAGCAGGAAGTAGATGAGGAAGATCCAAGGGAAGTCTATGAAGCTGCCATGGTGAAGCACAGAGAGGCTGATCTCTGGAAAGTTCTGTGTTTGCTAGTTTTTATGACTTCTCTGTGAATTTTAATGATCTATGAAAGTGCTAAATTACCAATAAAAATATTCAAGGGTGGATGACTAAGAATGGTAGATCCTCTTACAGAGAACCAGACTTTGGTTTTCAGCACCCAGATTGGTCAACTAACACCTTCCTGTAACTCCAGGTCCCAGGGATCTGATGTCCTCTTCTGGCCTCCATGAGTGTGTGTGTGTGTGTGTGTGTGTGTGTGTGTGTGTGTGTGTGTGTGTCCTAGTTTTGTTTCTATTGCTGGGAAGAGACAACATGACCATGTCCTTATAAAGAACAATATTTAATTGGGGCTGGCTTACAGTTTGAGAGGTTCAGTCCATTATCATTATGGTGGGAAGCATGGCAGCATCCAGGCAGGCATGGTGCAGGAGGAGTTGAGAGTTCTGCACCTGGCTGCGAAGGCAAACAGGAGAAGACTATTATCTTCCAGGAAGCTCTAGAAGGAGCATCTCAAGGCCTACCCCCACAGTGACACACTTTCTTCAATAAGGCCACACCTCCTAATAGGGGCAAGCAAGCGTACTCAAACCACCACAGTGTGTGTACAGGCACATATACACAAATATACATGCACACATAGATGTTTTTAAAGGAATTTTAAGAAAAATCATTAGTGTGTCATTTAAAAAAACAAACAAAACTGTGCAAGGAGCTAGTTTCTGGACCTCCTTGAGAGAAAGAATGATTTTGGAGAAGAAATTCAAAGATGTGCCAGAGATCTCCCTTCAAGTTAGAGATAGAGAAGCTGAATTCCAGAGTTAGGTAAGAACCCTTGTGTGCCCTGGAGCAGGACTCCGGCCCAAGCCTCCTGCCCAAACACCCTTCAGCACAAAGGCCCTTGCTCCTCGTGGCCCTCCTCCTGGCGGTTTCTGTCCATCTGATGGCTCTATCTGTCTTGCTCCATGTCTCCTCATCATTTCTATGGACTTCTTCAAAAGTATATCACACACCTACATATCGCACCCACTCAGCAGGATTTGAATGGACATTGTGTAACATCCGTGCCAGATAAGCTTGAGAAACAGGAGGCCAGACAATGAGGACCAGACATCTTCAGTGGAGAGCGAGCGTCTAGGGGCTTGCTGTGGGGAGCAAACGAACAGATGGTGTGAGGGTTTGCAAACTTGCTTGGAGATTGGAGATGGAAATTCATTTGGTCATTCATTCTCATTCTCTCTCTCTCTCTCTCTCTCTCTCTCTCTCTCTCTCTCTCTCTCTCTCTCTTTCTCTTTCCCTCTCTCTCTCCTCTCTCTCTCTGTTTCTCTGTTTTGTTTTGATTTTTTTAGCCTCAGAAGTTACACATTCCCAACCAATTTTAAAGAGCCAGTCCAGGGTGATGACAGATGTCATGTGACATGCCCGTATTCCCTGGGCTGCTGGAAACCTTTACACAGTACTGCCCCAGGAGAGATGGCAAGTAAGGCTGAATCCTAACTCTGGTTTCCAATTTGCAAAACACGTCTGTGGTCAAGTTAGCAACTCTCTTAAGAGTCTGCTTCTTCCTGTTTCAAACAGAAGTGGTACCGATATCCCAGAGGGCTTTGCGAGTCCTCTTTCATTGAAGATGTTCTTCTTGCCCTGTAGGCTGACCATTGCTCCCACCCCTTACCCCTTGGGAAAAAAACATATCAAATCCAAGAACAACCCAGAGAAAGTATAAGGAAGGTCACTTTTACAAAAGGTTATCTGGCAGAGTGGTTTAGAGAGAACTATGTTCTAGTTCCTGGTTTGGTAACAACCACATAGTTGAGTCTATTCAAAGAGGAAAGAAAGGCTAAGAGATGGTCTGTAGATAGAATGCCTGCTGCCCAGCATGAGGACCTGGACCCATGTTTGGTTCCACGGACCTGTGAGAGAAATATAAAGTGTTGGAAGATAAGAGATTACCCAGTAGGTAAAATTGCTTCCTGTTGTAAGGACTTGAGTTCAACTCCCAAGCACTCATGTAAAAAAAAAAAAGCTGGGCATAGCTGTGTGTGCCTGTAACCCTGGTACTGTAGGGGATGGAGACAGGGGGATTGCAGGCTAAGCAGCCAGTGTAGCCTCAGGTTCAGTAAGAAACCCTGTCTCAAGGGATAAGGAGAGCCATAGAGCAGGACAGTCAAAGGTCCTCCTCCAAGCTCTGTGTATAACTGAGTGTGGGTGAACACACACACACTCACACATACACACACACAAACACACACACACACATGCACACACACGCGCATAAGCACACGCATACCCGGATAGGCACACGCATATATACCTTCACACACATGAAATAAATAAAATATAAATCAAGAAATAAAAGCTTTAGAATGCAAAGAATTGGAGTATAAGATGGGGGAAAGGAGGTGTTGGCTTCGATGTGTTGGCAAGGCAGACTCTTGGTCTTGAGAGCATACTGTGTGAAGCTCTCACTCCAAGGTCTTGGCAGCGCTTTTGAGGAGCCAGTGCTTTAGTTAGAAAAGCAGCTTTTCCTCCTCTTGACCTGGGTCAGGAGATGAGTAATGGCTTCTGACTGGCACTGAATGGCCACACTGACTGACGATAACCTGGCGCTCTCTCTGTCGACATCATGAGCAGCCAAAGCCACCATCGAGGACTTTTCTAGCTCTACCATAGACTTCCTTTATAACCAACACAGGTTCCAGGGGACCAGCTGGTTCTGCCAGGGCTTTTCTCTGCCTTTTGGTGTTCCGGGGATGTGAAACATCTTCGCCCACCACAAAACTCGTTTAAATATATAATTTTGTTTTTCACGACACTTGGAAAGTGTCAGGATGTGCGGCACATCCTAAACTCTGGTCACAGTGCTGGGGTCAGACACACCCTCTCTGCCTCCCCCACCCCCTACCACCCCTCTTATTCCTGGTCCACTCTACTGTGAGCTGCTAATGTTTTCTATGCTAACAACCTTGCCCACAGGCCAATGGTATTGACAGTCTCCAACGTGGCAACCCAAAGTGTCCCTGAGATACCTCCTGAGCCACACACTCTCAGGTCTTGGTCCTTTGGGACAAGGTCTCTACCGGTAGCATAGGCTGGCCTTGAATCTAAACTCCTCCTGCCTCTTCCTCCCGAGTGCTGGGATTACAGGCTGTCTGCTACCATACACAGCTCCTTCCGTTTTATGAAGCCCTATCTTACTATGCAAAACTCTTCTGGGCGTCCCCACGGGACATAAAACAGCAAGAAAGTGAGAGAGAAAAGCCACTTGCCAAGACTCTTCGTGTAGAGACTGGTGGCCAACCAGAGGTGCGCTCTAGATGTGGAGGGAGAGCAGGAGAGCCTTGCTGAATGAGTTGGTGAGGGGCTGCCTTTCTTCCTGACCGTCGAGAGACGGGTCAGGGATGTGTCTGTGTACTGGGTGAACTTGGCTTGGGGTTCTTCTCTTCCGGAGCCCAAAAAGTTTTGGGGGAAGATGAAGGCTTGTGCTGTACTGGATCTCACAGAACTCAGAAGGCCACAGGCCCAGAAAAAGGAAGTAGTTGGAAACAATTAAGAAATCTAAGCAGAAAACGGTTGCAGGAGAGAGGGCCTCACCGGCTCTCTCTCGACCACATCCGAAATTTGCTTCAAATTGTTATGCAGGACAGTAATTGTCTCCCGGGAGGCAACAGGCAACTGGGCAGGGCTGGCCTCTCCTAGCCGTTCCTGGGCAGAGCCCCTCATAAATACTGCATGTTGTGAAACCAGAATTTTCTCTTCTTGCAGCGGGGTCACTCCAACTCCAACGCTCCTCCTTTAATTAAAGAAACGTGGCTTACCAAAAAAACCCAGTACCTCTTTTCGTAAAGATTAGATGCAGGATTTAAAAAAAAAAAGAATGAAAGAAAGAAAGAAAAAGAAAGAAAGAAAATTCTTCAGTGAAGACATGAACCTTCAAGAAGCCATGCATTGCAGAAACCGTGATTGGCAGATGACTGTGTGATTCCGAGAGTCAACACAGCTTGATGAGTCCTGACCTCCCTCAGCTACTGTGTGATGGACTGCTTCCCTCAAGGTCCATACCTGGACTTGGGTCCGTGCACCACCAGGGCCCAGGGTGGAGAGAAGGTTTGCTTTGCTGGGCTCTTTTTCTGCACCAACCTTGAGTTGGCACCTAGACCTCCCAAATTCCTCCCAGGAGCATTTTCTTGTGTGTATGCCATCTGGTGGATTTTCAAGGGAATTCGCAGCAAGCTCCAACACATGCCACCTCTGAGTGTTCTGATTTCTCTAAAAATCTCCAGGATGCCTCTGTAGGCCAGATGTGTGTGTGTTCATGTGTGTGTTGCACATGTCATGTGAGTGTTCCTGCCTGTGCAGGTGCATTTGGAGGTCAGAGGTGAACATCTGCTGTCTTCCTCTGCCACCCTCTCTACCTTATATTTTGAGACTAGGTCTCTTACTGAGCCTGGAGGTCATCATTTAGGTATGACTGGCTAGCCAGCAAGCCCAAGAGGTCTGTCCTTGGCAGCTTGAGATGGCAGGCACACACCACCACATCTAACTTGTATGTATGGGCTGAGAGATCCAAACGTATGTTCCCGTGCCTGCCAGCCAAGCACTTTGGCCACCAAAGAATCTAACTCCTCAGACCTGACACAGACATCTGTTTTGACTTTTGAAGACAATCATTCATATTTTTGAATGAATGAATCAAGCCCAAAGCATAAGATCTGGAAGGTGCATGTGAAGAGGAGGGTCTCCCAAGCTCCCGCCGTGAGAAGTAACCTCCATTCATCCTGCCAACTCCAGGAATATTCAATACATATTTATTACATCACACTCAATGCACATTTACTACATCATATATTTAACACATACTTGTTACATCAGATTATACTCTGCACTAGCTAACGGTCCCTGTCGGTGGGTATCTTACTGATTTGGACGGTGATGGCGCGCACTTTTGAGACCACAGTGTGGCTTATTTAATCAGCCCCCTTTCTATGGCTACTGGGATAGGTGTTGACCTCTCCTATTTCCACCAGTTCTGTAACAACTGTACAGCGTCAGATTTGAGTTTATGGGTAGGGTGAGGTCAGGCAGCAGAACTGCGAAGTCAAAGTCCGTTGAGCTGCTTTCCAAAGAGGCAGCGACAGCATAAACTGTG
>NW_022196909.1:32732844-32734288 GCF_008632895.1 Mastomys coucha
GCAGGCTTTGAACCTTTGGCCCAGCGGTTCTCAACCTGTGGGTCGAGACCCCTTTAACGTCAAATGACCCTTTTATAGGAGTCACCTGAGATGACTGAGAAACACAGACATTTCCATAGCAATTTATAACAGTAGCAAAATTGCAGTTATAGAGTAGCAGTGAAAATAATTTGATGGTTGGGGGTCAGCACAAGATGAGGAACTGTATTGAGGGTCGCGTATGAGGAAGGTTGAGACCCACTGCTCAGATCCCGTGTGGTAGAAGGAGAGAATCCACTCCTGCAGGTTTTCCTCTGACCTCCACGTGTGCCCCGTTGCATGCCCGCGTGCACCTGTTCACCCCGACTCAAAAGAGTCAATTAAAATATGTTATTAATTAATTGATTTTGTCTATTTTTTTTCTCCCAAGATGATTTCCTTACTTCTTTGTGGTTTGTTGATATTAACAAAATTATTCTCATTTGTATCAGCTGAAAAGGTTTTCCAATTTGCCTATTCCCATTTATCCACTGGCCATTCAACTCCATATGTTTTCTACAGATGGATTTTTATTGGCTTGCATTATGTCTAAAGTAACCAGTGAGAGGGATCATGGCAGTATACAGTTGAGCCTTCCTGACTGGGGATAGCCTGTGCTTCCTCCTCATTGATAGCCTGTGCTTCCCCCTCATCTGGCCTCTTTCATGTTCTTCAATGGTGTTGAATATTTTCCTCCTGTAAGTGTCACACAGTTTGTACTGATTTTCTCCTGGGTTTTCTGGGGTTCTGCTGTTCTCGTAAATGAGATTTTTCTGTTGTTATTGGTCAATGAGCTTTAATTTACTGGCTTGTAGCTATCAGTTTCATGCCTAACAACTTGGCTGTAACTCTGATTATTTTGTTTTTTGATTGTTGATTGTCTTGATTTGCTTTGGGGCAAAAACCAAATGCATCATCTGCGAATATTATAACTCAATGTTGGATCTTGATCTGTTGGTATGTAGCAGGATTCCACAATGTGAAGGAAGTTTCCAGTTGATTCTGTGTTGCTGAGTTTTGTGGTTTGAAGTGGGAATTGATGTCAGTACCAATAGTTAACTTTAAGCCTCATGTCACTGGACCTGTATAGAGCATGTGCGCCCTCCTCCAGGGACCCTGTATTCTCATGGCCTCTAAGCCTCCTTTGATTCCCCTGAGTGCCCCCTCTGGACCATGTCATCCTCCAGGGGACCCCATCTTCTTGTGGCCTCTAACTAAGCTTCCTTTGGTTCCCCAATGCACTCCCCATTCATGTTCTCAGTCTCATTTCTAATTCTTCCTCATTTTCATGATGTTTTTCTGTTTGAGATCCTGGAGCTTATTCTTGGAAACCCTTATTTCTTGAAAGACCTCATCCTACTTTGATGAGCTTAACATACCACTGCCAATGACACTTGCATCTAAATCCCAAGTCCAGAGCACTCTC
>NW_022196909.1:32734298-32755948 GCF_008632895.1 Mastomys coucha
TCTCTCTCTCTCTCTCTCTCTCTCTCACTCACTCCAAATTAATATGACCAAGTCTCACTCAATATCCACACATGGTTGTTTGACAAGCATCTCAAAGTGAATGCGACCTAAACTGAGCCCTAGATCTTGCCTGGAGGCCTCTGCATTCTCCTATTTGCCTGTCAGTCAGTCTGTCTGTCTGTCTATCTGTCTGCCTGTATCTATCTATCTATCTGTCTGTCTATCTATCTATCACCTATCTATCTATCTATCTATCTATCTATCTATCTATCTATCTATCTATCTATCCTTGGTACCAAGTTCCAAACTTGATATTCTGATTCCCTTCTTCCCATTGTTCCTGCTTCCTCTTCATAATGTTCTTTATTCCATACTGAGGGTAATCACTAATATCTTAACACTCAGTCATGTTAACATTAAAATCATCCATTATACTTCAAACAGCTATGGAGGATTACATAAAGTTCTAGACAGTATGGATTTCCAAGTCATGCAAAGAGCCAGTGCAGGGAGTCGATGCAAATGCCAAGTGTCAGTGGACACAGTCAGGTGTTAGGTAATGTGTCAAGGCCGCCTAAGGGGTCTGGTCACATAGATGTGGATGAGGATGTGGCAGGGAAAAATCTACACGAAGCCCAGTCCATTGAGAAGTGAAAGTTTGCTGGAGAGATGGCTCAGCAGTTAAGAGCACCTTAGGACCTCTTCCTGAGGTCGAGTTCAATTCCCAGCAACCACATGGTGGCTCACAACCATCTGTAACAGGGTCCGATGCCCTCTTCTGGTGTGTCTGAAGACAGCAACAGTGTACTCATATAAATAGAATAAATAAAATTCTTAAAAAAAAAAAAGAGAGAGAGAAGTGAAAGTTTGTCACCAATCAGTCTCCTCAGTGAGGCTCTAGTCAGGAAATGAGAGGGGCCATGACAAAGCAATGAGCCAGTGTATTATGCTGAAATCTGAGGTATCTTTGCTCTCTTGGTGTTGTGAGTAGAGGGGAGTTTGTCAGTCGTTGGTCTGGTGTGTCTGTTAGTCCTCAGGTGCTGTCATTTTATTAGCACATGTCACTTGTCCATCTGTATCTTATGGTTGTGCCAGATGGCTCATGATGGCTCATAAGGACCGACAAGATGCTCAATCAGTATACATCAGCCATGTACCAAATGGAGGCATAGGAGGAAGGTGCTCCCTGTGGAAAAAGAAAATGTCACTCCAGGCAAGATACAGTCTGCTTCAATGAGCCACTCTTAAAATCATAAAGGCAGGAAAGGCACACGAATACTACTCCCAAAGTGAAATTTTCTCTGATCTCTCTTGACTTCTTGGAAAGATCTGAGTTGTGGTGAATCTAGGATCCTCAACTGGGCTTCAGAGAACTATGGGAGCCTGCTTTGATCACCTAGCTCCTCTTTTTAAAATGTGAGGTTAGTTCTGCTTTTGACTTGAGTTGGTTAGGTTTTCTTTGTTGTTGTTTTGTTTTGTTTTGTTTTTGTTGACTTGATACAAGCTGGAGACATTTGGGGAGAGGGACTCTCTCTTGAAAACACAGCTCCCATAGGACTGGCCTCTTGGCAAGTCTGTGGTGCGTTTTCTTGATTGTTGATTGACATGTATGGGTCCAGCCCAAGGGAAGCTGTGTCACCACTGGACATGTGATCATAAATATAAGAAAGCAGTCCGAGCAAGCCAGTAAGCAGGGCTCCTCTAGGGCACGGGTTCTCAACCTTCCTAATGCTATAGCCCTCTAGTACAGTTCCTCATGTTATGGTGATCACCAGCCCCCAACCATAAAATTATTTTCCTTGCCACTTCATAACCATAATTTTGATACTGTTATGTGAGATATTCTTGGAGACAGAGGTTTGCCAAAGGGGACGCGACCCAGAGCTTGAGAACCACTGTTTTAGACCTCTGACCCAGTTCCCGCTTCCAGGTTCATGTCCTGGCTTTTCTTCATGAAGGACTATGATCAGAACATGTAAGCTCAAAGGTTCCATCCCAAGTTGCCTTTGGTCATGGTATTTTATCACAGCCATAGAGACCCCTCAGACGATTCCAATCTGGTCTCTAGCCAAAAGCATCTAATCTTGAAATCCTGTTACCTATGACTTCATATAAAATATTATTTTGTGTGGTTCTTAGCTCCCAGTGAATGGTTTTGAATATCTGCCACGCACCATAACTTGCTTTTTCTCAATAAATATTGTTCTGTCTAATGTAATCCATGCTGATGTGTGAAAGCTTAGAGCAGTCGTGGCAATGGCTGCTTAGTGAGACATTACAGACCCTCATCTAGTTAGCCATTTCTCTACTCTTGGATATTTGACTTGTCTTCAACTTTTTATTAATACCAACTGCAGCGACATCCGCACACACATCTCCCATGGGAACCCATAAATTCTTGTGTCTGGGATGTACACTTAGAAGCGAATCTGTTGAGTAGGCACCCTTTCAGTTTTAGGGGATAGTGCAAAAAATTCTCTCCAATTCACACTCCCACAGCAAAATACTAATATTTCCCTTTCTTTAAATAATCACACGCTGCCAGCCCTGGTTGTGGTTACAATTCTATTGTTTTGTTTTGTTTTTTTACCAATTTGTCAAGTATAAATAACATCTCATTGTTTAAGATTGAACCTCTTTGGTTACCACTAAGGGTGAGTGTGGCTTCGTACTTTTTTCGGCCATAATTTTTTTTATTGAGATGACTATCAGATTCCCATGCAGTTGTGATAACTCAGAGGAGGCCCTTAGTATCTGGCCCAGTGCTTCCTCCATGGGAATATTTTATAAATGTTACCGTAAAGTCACAGGCAGCGTGCTAGCCTTACCACACCCCATCGTGACTCAACTCTCCGAAGTTCCACCTAGACTCGTATGTAAACATTTAGTTGCCGTGGTGAGTGTGCATGTATGTGTATGCATGGGCATGTGTATGTGCAGCCATGTGTGTACAGTGCAGAGGCCAGGAGGAAGTGCCAGATCTTGTAGAGTTGGAGCTACAGGTGGTTGTGAGCTGCAGATTAGTCCTGGGAACCAAAACGCAGGTCCTCCACAAGAGCAGCAGGTGCTAACAACGGCTGAGCCGTCCGTCTCTCGAGCCCCTCACCTGCCCCTGGTCAAGTGTTTGCTTTTAACATAACCTTTCACAACTCAACTTATCTCTTCTGGGACCTGACTATTCCTATCCTTCCATGAGTTCCATCGAGTTTTTTAAAAATGTATGTATGCTACACATATGCACACACATATCTCTAAGGAAGCCTTTTGCCTGGTTTAGGGTTACAAATAGATTACCTATATTCTTCCTATGCTGTCATATAGTTTAACTTTGTTTACTGTGATTCTTTGTGTACCTAGTCAAATAATACACTTTTATCTTTAAATTAATGCTCTTCTATCTTTTTTGAGAAACCAATCCCTACCTTGAAACCACAAATCACCAGTATATTCTTTAATAATTCTTCTCGCTGTAATTTTACTGAATATTTTAAAGAACTTCTCATTGGATTCTTTTTTAATCCACTAGAAGGCTGTTTTATGAATGATATGAAACATTGACCTAATTTATTTTAATATTAAAATCAATGTCCCTATCATTGATTACCCCATTTCATCTCCCTCATTCATTTCTTTCCACCATATATGGCTGACTCACTCCTAGACTCTCCGTTCTCCTCTGATGATCTATCCTTCTGCCCTGAGCCAATATCAGCTTAGTTTTATTACCAGAACTCTATAATTAATCTAACACCACAGTGGACAAGTCTGTGCTTTGCTCATCTTTTTAAGAAGAGTTTTAGCTTCGGGCTATTCCCAACTGTCTTCTGGACCT
This sequence comes from Mastomys coucha, assembly GCF_008632895.1. Lineage (NCBI taxonomy): Eukaryota > Metazoa > Chordata > Mammalia > Rodentia > Muridae > Mastomys > Mastomys coucha. The sequence goes on from NW_022196909.1 coordinate 32,738,131, forward strand.
TTATGAAAAATATTTTAACCTCACATAAAAGATACAATGTGCTTCTGTGGACAGGCCTTTGTAGGTTACAAACCATTGAGCCCTCCAATGTTAGAACACTGCTCTCTCTCTCTCTCTCTCTCTCTCTCTCTCTCTCTCTCTTTGCCACTCCCCCACAAAGGCTAAATAACATGGCACACATGAATAGACTCTCTAGGATTTGTTGACTTTTCTCATAGGGTATGATAAATTTATTACTTTATTATTTGATTTATTATTTATTTATGTGTGTGTGTGTGTGTGTGTGTACATCGGTGTGTGGCAGGAGTTCTCATGTGCTACAGCACGTGTGTGGAGGTCAGAGACAGCTTGCCAGAGTCAATTCTCTCCTTCTACCATGTGGTACCTGAGATCCAACCCTGATTGTCAGGACAGCTGGCAGCTGCTTTACACTGAACCACCTCACCTACCCCAATCAGTGTTTCCTGCACGTACACTGATGCTTAGATACAACACAGTCTGGTTCATTGGATACAATACATGTACTGTTAGATCAAGCTCCTAAGTTACTCTACACAAATCTACACTTTCCTAGTGTGCTGGCTAGTATTACACCAACTTCATATTAGCTAGAATTATTTGGGAAGAGGAAACCTCAATTGAAAGAATGCCCACACCAGATTGGACTGTGGAGCATTTATTGGCTTGATGATTGGTATGAGCAGGACAAACCACAGTGGGTCGGACAGGTGTTTTTAGGGCATGTGTGTGATGTGTGTGTGTGTGTGTGTGTGTGTGTGTGTGTGTGTGTGTATTCAGCAGGCTGAATAAAGCCCTCCATGGCCTCTGCATCAGCTCTAGCCTCCAGGTTCCTGCCCTAACTTCCCTGAATGATGGACAATGTATAAACTGAAATAAACCTTTTCCTCTCCAAGTTGCTTTATCAATGCAATAGGAACCTTAAGACTCACCATAGTTTTTCTTCTGTGTACTAGATCAGTTTCTGAAAGAAATATATTAAAGTTTCCAACTCTGATTTCAAGATACCGCTTTGTAATCCTCTCCCATCTTTTTTTTTTTTTTTTTTTTAATGAATTTTGAAGTCAGGGGTGTGTGGAGTCCTGTGGTTTATGAAAGGTTCCCACTTCCCCTTCTTGATTTCAAGGAACTACAGTTCCCAGAAAGCATCTGTGTCCATCAATTATATGTTACAAAATATTCTAATTTCTGGTGCTGGTATAAAACTGAGCCACTTCTAATTTGGTGCACTTTGCATAGTCAGTTCCATGTTGAGTTTTGTAAAGATGCGTGGATGCATCTCTCCTCCCTCCACGACCCCTCGCAACAATTCCATACATAGAGAAGCAGAGTGTATTAATTAATAATTATACACTGCAAGCAACTTCCACTTCATTTTTATTACACAGCTTAATTTTTAATTAAATATAGATGAGCCATCTGGAAAACTGTAAAAGCATACTAATTTAAATTAAAATGTTTTCTTTTGGCATTGGCAGTCCACTCTTTTCTCTATACCCTTCTTCCTGGTCTCCAGGAACCCAGAGCTTCTTATAGTGTCCACCCGTTCTGTATACACTGAAAACACCATGGTGCCCCCATATGTTCTTTGGAAAGAGTTGAGAAGCCAACTTGGACTGGAATTAAATTCAGGCTTTACTCCTTCCTTTGTGTTGACGGAAGATAACTTATGGCTATGTGCTTTGCTTTGCGTTTATATGAGCTAAGAATGGAGGGAGTAGGCAACGATGCTTGCCTCAGAGTCTTGCTTGAATGATACAATAGTCCACTGCTTAGAAAACTTAGTTATTTTTTTCTTTAGCTCCTTTCAGTTTATCTCCTGGGGAAACATGAACAATTGTCTATTCACCCGAGATAGAGATCAGTAACAAACCAAATAATTGAATCTGTTGTGTCTTGCTTATTAAAGCTGTGAGTTTATTGGGAATACTTACAGAGTAGAAGGGTTACATAGAGGAGCATGGGTGACTCAAAGCTTTTCATCACTGAAAAGCTTCCCCATGGGTGATGAGCCATGATGGCCTCATCTTTGGAGCTCCCTGCAGGACTGGTAGGCAGCTCTGCCAGGCAGGATAGCCTCTCTCCAGGAATTGGTACTTCTTATGTAACCTTGAGGAGGAGATTGTGAATCCTGTAGACTTCAGGAGCTTCCCGAGCCTCTTAGGTTGTGCCCACTTCCTAGGCCTTTGTTGTGCTTTGAATGAGAAAGTCCTCATTTGAATGTCATATATTTGAACACTTGTTCCCCGGTTGGCAGAGCCGTTTGGGGAGCTTAAGGATGTTGGAGGAGGTATATCATTAAAGGCAGATTTTGACAGTTTAAAAGTTTGCCATTTCCAGTTCTCTTTGGTTCCTGCCTATGGTTCAATACGTGAGTTCTGAGCATCTAGATCCTGCCACTGTGCCTGCTGTTTGCTTCCAGGCCTCCCCACCATGACAAACGACTATCCCTCTGGAACCCGAAGCCCAAATAAACTTTTCTGCATGTTGCCTTGGCCATGATAACGTTTTATCATCATGATAGAAAAGTTAACTTTTACAGCCATGTAAGTTTTATTGGCTTCCTCATTCATATGAATTTCCCTCCTTGGTTTAGGAGGGAATGTTTCACTTTGGAGGAAAGAGCTACACATCAGTCTTCAAACCCACAACTGAATGACAGACAAGGCTAGAAATCTGACAGACAACACTATAAAACTAAGCCTAATGTTCATACTCATGTATAAAAAAAAAAATCTCAATATTGCTGAGCCTGGAAATGCAAAGTGGAGAGAGTGACTTGGCCTGGAAGAACGCCAATACAGAAAGCAGTTTCTCTTAAGAAGAGCTGTGGACCGAGGAACATGGTACCAGAAACACCTGTAGAGAGCACCTGCAATACCTACGGAGAACACTTGCAACACCTGCAACACCTGCAGAGAATACCTGCAACACCTGCAGAGCACACCTGCAACATCTGCAGAGAACACCTGCAACACCTACAAAGAACACCTGCAAAGAACACCTGCAGAGAACAGCTGCAACACCTGCAGAGAACACCTGCAAAGAACACCTGCAACACCTGCAGAGAACACTTGCAATACCTGCAACACCTGCACCTGAGCTTCTGCCTGTACTGAGCTGGGCAGAAAATGAGGAAGTATACTTTCAATGCTCTGCCTCATGCATTTTTATGGGTTCGTGCTCCTCCTTGACTTCTGACTTCAGGTCTCTAGTGCACTGAGCCCTATGCCCAGTAAAGAGCTGGCATTCTGGGGATGATGAGATAGCTCAGTGGGTGAACCCTGACCACCTGATTTTGATCCCAGGGCCAATGTGATGGGAGGAAAAAACTGACGACTGAAATTTATTCTCTGATCTACACACCTGCGCTGCAGCACACATACACAGCCCCCACAACACATAATACGTGCTAACTATTAAAAGTTTTGAAAATAGCATTCTATTCACATCATAGGGGAGAGGAGGGAAGGGCAGATGTACTGACATTAGATTCGGACAATCAAAGACAGTGTGTACTCTGTACACATAATCTTGTTTAATCTCCCAATAACACTATAGCTCTGATAGTTTTATATCCAGAGAGGTTAAGTCAGTAGTTCTCAACCTGTGGGTTGGGACCTCTTTGATGACCCTTTCACATGGGTCGCACATTAGATCTCCTCCTGCATATCAGATGTTCACATTACAGTTCATAACAGCAGCAAAATAGCAGCTATGAAGTAACATGCCACAAAAATAATGTTATGGTTGGGGGGTTCAATATAACATGAACTGTATTAAAGGGTCACAGCATTAGGAAGGCAGAAAGCCACTGGGTTAAAGAAACCATAGAAGCCTCTACAGCTAGGAACAGAACACAGATCTCAGATATTCAGGTGCATCCGATAGCAAGCTGAGATCTCTTCCTGCTGTTAGATCAGATGGATAGTAGGGTGTTGCAGGAATAATAAAAAATGAATCCATCCTGCAAACTCTCTTTCCTGCTGGTTCTTATGCTTGTACTGTCCAGCCTCAACACTAAGTACTGGCAGGTTCTTGCTATTTTCTCCCAGCTAGCAGCAACATCTCGCTCACATGCAAGTCTTTACACACCCCCACAATCATTCGTCTAGCGCCTAGTACACGGTAAAGCATGACTCTTAAGGCTTAATTATCTAATAAGGTTTATATAATAATTGTGGGAAGCCCTGCTGTGCTCTCGGAGATTCTCAAACCGAAACTACAAGTTGACAGCTAGTCTCTGCGCGCTGGGGGGTTGGAGCCCATGCAAATTGACTCAAGAACCAGATACCTGTTTCTTTCGAAGCCGTGATTCTTTGATCTTTCTTCCCCTTCCTGGATTCCTTTGTATCCATACTGAGCTTTGATGTCTTATTATCACCTAAATGCCAATTGCTTACCTGTGATGCCTTTGAGTATAAATCCTCTCCCGTCACTAAGTAAAGTGCACCTTGATGAGGAACGTCTCTTGGTGTGTGCCTCCTTTTCTCTGCTTCCCCCATACTGCAGGTCCCTCACATTCCCGGTTCGTGGAAACAATTACAAGATGCCAATATAATAATTTCATTGCCAAATGATAAAGACAAATTTTGACCCAATTAATTTAACCTTGTAAAAACCTTAGCCTGGTTGTTATAACCACACGGACTCTGAAACGTCCTCTTCCCCGGCCTCCATGATGATCCACAGATACCTGATACCTTCCTACTCTCCTTTTTTCCTCCTCTATCTCTAGCTCCACCTCTCTATTCCTGTCTAATCACAGGCCTGTCACTGCCCTAATGTGATTGGACAGAGAAAATGCTGCAACAGTGTGGTTATTTTTACCACCTTCGTGAGAAACTATCTAACCTGTATGAAGCAACCATGAGACCTAGCAAAAGAGAGACGTTGATGTTTTCATACTGAACGATCTTAATTACTTCTTCAGAGTTTCATTCAGTGAAAATAAGCACCAGTCGGTCAATACACCTCTACACCTGCATGCATAAGGAGTTGAAATAATACTTCCGCACCGGGCGGTGGTGGCTCACACCTTTAATCCCAGCACTTGGGAGGCAGAGGCAGGCAGGTTTCTGATTTCGAGGCCAACCTGGTCTACAGAGTGAGTTCCAGGACAGCCAAGGCTACACAGAGAAACCCTGTCTCGAAAAAACCAAAAAAGAAAAAGAAAGAAAGAGAGAGAGAAAGAAAGAAAGAAAGAAAGAAAGAAAGAAAGGAAGAAAGGAAGGAAGGAAGAAAGGAAGGAAGGAAGGAAGGAAGAATACTTTCTTAGACACCCATGCACACTTGTATATATGCATACCATGTTGGTAAAATGTGTGTGTTGTGTGTATGAGTGTGTACCACAGTATGAATTTAAAGGAGATTGAATAACTGTCCAATATTGTTGTTTTGTTGTTGATGTTGTTGTTGTTTATTTGTTTGGGTTTTTTTTAAACCTCCCACATGAGTTCTGAGGATCAAATCCTCAGGTGTGGGAAGCACATATTCTACCCACTGAGCCATCTTGCTAGCCCCAATGCATGAGGGTTTATGAAACTGGTGTATCGATATGCTCTTCTTATAGGTGGAACAATGAGCTATGTGGTTTTAGCATGACAAGCCCAGCATGGAATGTCACCGAGTGTGCCATGCATTTGTGTATAGTTATCCTTCATGTTACCTGTTCCGGAGTTTGTGGCTATCCTGTATACACCAGGAATCAAGGTGCAATAAAATAATATCTTGAGCCAGGCAGTGGTGGCACACACCTTTAATCCCAGCACTTAGGGGGCAGAGGCAGGTGGATTTCTGAGTTCCAGGCCAGCCTCGTCTACAGAGTGAGTTCCAGGACAGCCAGGGCTACACAGAGAAACCCTGTCTTGAGAAACAAAACATAATAATAATAACAACAATAATAATAATAATAACAACAACAACATCTTGAGTCCAGGTGAATAATTAAATAAATTTTGAGTAGAAACAGAGTAGTAGCAAGACTTTTGGATTAGTGAGGGCCCTTAAAATTATATAAGGTCAGAGACCTGTTCTTTTCTCAAGTGAAATAGGATGAATCCTGGGCCCTGATTCACTTTATGCTACTCAAATGGCCTGACTCTATTGCTGAAATTGCCAATGTCTCTAAGAAGGGTTCTTCATGGGTTCCTTATTTCAGGAGCCCACTACCAAACCCATACGACAATGGGTTTTTGTTAGGGAGTCTGAGATAATCTTAAATACTATGCCCAGGCATCTTCCCCACCCCCACCCCCGGTTTGCCTCAATCCCACTAGGAAAATGACATCCTGTCGAACAAACCGAAAGAGCAAAGATGGATGAGCACGGGAACAGATGGGTTAATTACTCTCTGGTCCGTAGCACCAGTCTGTAACATCTATCTTATTGAGCCCCAATAAATGCTTACAGCTCATCACTAGTAAGAACCTAATTAGACATTTATTGCTTATGTAATTCTGAATTAATGGCATAGCAACAAGATTAATATCTCACATTCTGTTACACCTCAGCACTCCCCATTTTAATAATCAATGGATATTTTGTTAACAGACATTAACTATCCTATTAAAACTAAATTAAATGCTATTCTGATTTGATTTTATGAAGTAAATGCTTCTAACACTAATGATGCACAGGCCATTTAAATCATGACAGGACAACCAAATTTGGGTCCTTCTGGTAAGTGAAGTCATTTTGGAATGAAAAAAAAAGAAAAAAAAAGAGAACAGATGTGTCCCTTGGGTTGACCGTTTCATAAATACTGCAGAGCTCAGTTCTGACGGATTTGTAACCAACATGTGGAAAGTATTCAAGGAACTTTCCAAATGTTCTTTTCTGATCAAGACTGGCAAACATGCCCTAAAGGATGAAGCAAAATCCCATCTCCCTATGCTGTAGGAAAGGAAAACAGGACAGTACAGCGTCATGAGAGGGGCTCACTTCAGCCCAGTCACAGTTTGCTTAGATTGTCAACTTGGTGCATCCAGAGAGAGGGATGAGCAACCCAGGCACTGCCTCCGTCAGATTAACTTGCAGGCATGGTGTGGTGCTGCTGTGATTTTTAACTGATGTGAGAGGCCCCCAATTCACGGCAGGGGATGGCTTCCATGGGCGGGTGTTGCTGGGCTACTTAAAATAAGATAGCTGAGCCAGCCAGGCAGACAAACCCACCTGTGTTTTGTGCTCGGGTTCCTGTCCCCAGGTTTGTATCTTGAGCTCTTTCCTTGGCTTAACCTGACTGATAGGTTATATCTGTAAATCGAAATATACCCTTTCTTCCTCAAAAGACAAAAAGTTGGGTTTGATTCAAGTTTTAGCACAGCAACAGAAAAAAAAAAAAAACAGAAACAAACAAAATTTGACTTCTTTGAGTTGTACAGTATTCCTGTTGGGGAGTGGAAGGGAATTCAGTTTTGCCCAGAGAATGGAATTTAATAAATAACTCACAATAAATACATATTCAAATTACCAAAACTTGAGGACCTGCTGTGTCCCAGAGTAGACTATGATCGTATCTTATGGGGGAGGGGGAACTATTTCTGAAACATCTTCCATTCACCATGACAGTTCTATGTACAATTCAATACATGAGGGAAGGGAATAGGGTGTGTGTTCAAGATTCTACAATCTTGAGGAAGAAAGGGGTGATTTGTGAAAGTTTCTGGCATCCGGGGTCTGGAACTTGGCCCCTGTGCGGAAAGGTCACTGTGGAGTTCCAGAATCTTGTAAAGTGCAGGCCTGAAACCCCTGCTGGGTCTCAAAACAATGCATACTTGATGGGAGGCCTCAGTCCAAAGCATGGCATCTATAAAGTTCATTCTTGCACAGGAATCTAGTTACAAAATCCCAAAGGGAAGTTAGAATGTTGCAGTAGCACTGAAATTGTTGGTTTCTCTGAGTCGACTTCAACTGCCAGTCTGGGCAAACATTTTGACAAGCAACTCTTAGGTAGTCAGATCCTGATAGGCAGAGTGTGGGCAGTGCGATTTTCTATAACACATCCACACTGCTCCAAGGAAGTCTGTGACTGGGATCTTGAGCGAAGGCAGGTCACTGGGGTAGGGAATCAGACCCTTAGCTTTCCTAGGCAAGACTGCATTTCTGTGTTCCCAAATGTAACTATAAACAACAATACCGACTTCCACTCTCAGGAGGGTCCTGTAGCAGAGGGTATATTGCATTACAAATTCAAAAAGCGAGCTCAGCCAGAGGCAGAGGAGGCGGGACTTCCTGGGCAGCAGGCAGGCATCACACAACCCGGTTCAGCTGCCTCTGCCAGCTGTTTCTCGCATGATTGAGCTTTCAGTAGATCTGTTGTACACTGGGAATGTTTCCTGTGCTGATTTTTACTATTTCAATCTGAAATTAAGACATCTTGATAAATTACATTACTGATTTCCCAATTTTCTGTCTTTCTCCCTCTTATGAGAAGACGCCTATAGTTCTTTGAATAAGAGAGTCCAGACCGCTGAATGGCAATGGTAATTAAAACTGCTCCATCTGTTAAAATAGCACCCAGGAAACCCTTTTAATTAAGGTTAGAGGTGTTGGCTCCCCTATGAAACTCTGATAGATTCAAGGCATTTAACAGCTAAACTGTTGATTTCAACCATAGGCCTGGGCAAACATTTTGATGAGCAACTCTTATGTATTCAAATGCCTCTTCGTAGAGGGGCCTCTTTCAAAGTGGGGCAGCAGTTCTTTGATAATAATTACATGGGGGTGTAACCTTTTTTGAAAAGTGTTGCATTACTAGTAGAGGTGGATACAAAAGCCTGTTTGGAATGTCATACAGCATCTTCCTCTCCCGCATCCTTCCTGCTTAAGTGGAAGCAGGGAGACAAAGGTTTTGAGTTTCCCAAGGGGAAGATGCTTAATGGTCCTTTTTCCAGATGTAGATGAGGACACTACTAAAGAGACTTCCATGAAGAAAGTGAGGGGGGGAGGCAAAGGGCAACTGTGTGTGTCTGTGTCTTCACCTGTCCCAGAGGGCATATTCCCGATGCTCCCTGACAGTGGTCTATAATGCATATTCAATATGGAAACTGTAGATAGAGTCACCCTTTGCTCCCGCACCTTCAGGTCCAGAGGAGCCTGGTACAGGGACTGTCTCCTGTCCCTCGGAAGCCTTGTCGTTGCTCTTAGATTTGAAGGTTGTGTCACTGGGTGGGATTTCAGCTTGTCTGTCTCAGAGAAAACGGATGAAAGTATTTGGTATATGGGAAGTACAGTGCTGAATATTTAAACGCCAGAAAGGGAGGCTGTGGGAGTGGTTCTGCTCGCAAAACAGTTACGGTCCCATCCCTAAGAATCCCTGGTGAAGCTTAGGAGTAGCTGGGAGACATGAAGATCTCTATCCTTCACTATTCTTATCTTGCACCCATGAGACTGACGATGCTCTGAGAGACAGCGGGTTCCAAAAGGACGGCCAACGGTAATGAATGTTCAGTGAAAGTGAGAAGTAAACTTCCTTATAAAAACTCACTGAGACTGGGGCTTGTTTATAGCATAACTCTTCTCATTCTGAATGTCACAGCAATAATACTGACATCATTATGGTAAGTTCAACATTATTCCGCATAATGCCAAGCACTATGACTGGGGTTGTAAAGCCTGAGGTATAACTCGAGGTATCCGAAAGAGAATTCACTTGAACATCCAGTGACACAAAACCTGGCTGTACTCGTTGGCTTTGTATTAGAACTATGACTTTCTTACATTGTAGCACTTTGTTTCCCTGGACTTTCTTTCTAATTGCCTTTCTTTTTTTTTTTTTCTCTCCAGAAAACTATAAGATCTTCATTGTCTCCAGACTGTTTCTGACCCACGTGCTCCCAGATAATAACACAGAGACTTATATTTATTTATGTAGCACAGGTCTTAGCTCAGGCTAGCTCGTGTAACTTAATTAACCCATTAATTCTAATCGATCTGAGTTGAGTCACATGGCTCTTTGCCGCTCCTCGAGTCGTGGTACCTGTTTCTTCCTCCACATCTGGCTGGAGAATCTCCCTTCTTCTCTGGGAACTTCTTTCCCAGAGTTCCTCTCTCTGCCCGGAAGTTCCGCCTAACCTCTCCCGCTTTGCTATGGGCCACTCAGATCTTGACTAATCAGAAGGCGATGGAGAAGATGGTTACAAAACACGTGTAAATGTTTTGAGACAAGTGACGCTTCATAAAAATAACAGTATCAAAGTCCGGCCTGTCCTCAAATCTCAGCCCTTACAGAAAACAGCATTTGAATAACACAAGCCCAGTCTTGACATACTGCACAAGAGGATCCAAATATTTCGCTTTATTTTTGCCTTTCTGGATGCCACCAGAGCGGGCCCAAGGAGCAAATTTATTTAGCTTAATGATGTTTCTTGACTACAGTCTCTTCCTTTCCACTGCCCCATGTCATAAACCTATCCTAGAGTTTTGTTAATTATATACCTGTATATAATTAGTTAGCTCTTTACAGGAATCTTTACTATACTTAAAAATATATATCTTGGCATGCCTAAGATGCTGAATATTCTTACTTTATATAGGCTTGCCAATGACAAAGTGAATTAGTCATAAAATAATAAATTGAACCGAGCAGTGGTGGCGCATGCCTTTGATCCCAGCACTTGGGAGGCAGAGGCAGACGAATTTCTGAGTTCGAGGCCAGCCTGGTCTACAGAGTGAGTTCTAGGACAGCCAGGGCTATACAGAGAAACCTTGTCTCGGAAAAAAAAACAAATAATAATAATAATAATAATAATAATAATAATAATAATAATAAATAGTAAATTGAATTGTTTAAAATGTTCATTTTGCTATTTTAGTTGTGTGTGGTCTCTGCGAGCATGTGTGTTGTGTGTGTGTGTGTGTGTGTGTATGTGTATCTGAGTGCTGCTGCCCTCAGATCTGACCAGAACTGCCATATTTCCTGCTCGTAGACTTATAGGAAATTGTGAGCCATCAAACAAGGGTCCTGCGAATCAAATTCAGGTCCTCTGTAAGAGCAGTGCATGTTCTTAACTACGGAGCTACACGCCAGCCCTAGTAAGTTATACTTTAAGGGACTTTTCCATCTCTCAGTAATGTCTAATAAACATTGCTCACTAAATACCTGTAGGTCGGGATAGGAGACATCAGTGGGCTTGCCATCTTTGAACTTTCCTTTAACTGTTCTACTTATGCATGCAAGTTTCTCTCCAGCACTTTCATGGAGGCACAGCCACAGACCCCTTTAGCATAAGATCTTAGTGGCCTTGACAGTCCACATAATGGGGAGGTACCAGGGCATCTCAGTCTCTAGATGCGATCCTGCTGACGTCTTCACATCAGGACTTCATGGAGTGCATAAAATGTCGGCAGACGTTCAGAGCCACCAGAAGAGTTTGCATCCCTCCAAATTATCTATCCAGTTGTAGGATCCAAACAAATCCATTGATTCCTTAGTTCTTTAACCTATCCTCCAATACGAGGGGCAAAGATGATATAGGATCCCAATTGTGTCATGTCTTACCTCTGATATCAGGCATCAGAGAAAAGCCTATGGAATACAGATGGCTCTGAAGGCTGCCAGTTGAATGCTCACTGCCAAGGTCAAGGACAAGCATCTCATCTTCCTGGCAGTATTTTCAGTCTGTGACCATACTGCTCTGATCATATTTCATATTAGATTTTGGAATCTAAGTGGAATTAGGCCTAGTCAACACTTAGATGAGACAAATATTTACATGGAAATATTAATATATGTCACCAGCTAATGACAACTCAAGGGTGGAACAATTTGGAAGTTGTTCCTAAGAGAAGGTGTTTTCCTTATATGAGGAAAATGAATGGTAGACCCTGATCTCTACATCACAGAGGCTCCCCCAATCCCATACTGTGAATAGGTATGGACACAAAATCCCCACGTCCTTAATGCACTTCGTGCACTTCCTCACAGTTTCTCCATATACCCAGATAGATACTGGAGCTCCGGTCAGATTCATCTGAGTTTTAAGTGGGGCTCTACCTGTACAAATGGAATTAAAGTTTTAGGCAGCCAAGGGTCAACTAACTTTCTGTTCCTACTGGACTCTCAGTATCCAGCTGACTGTACCTAATTGACCTTGTAGACAATTGATCACAGATTGTGGCTTAATTGAGCCTGTCACAGGAAGGCCAATTCCTTCTAGACTCAAGGGTCTACCCTGCTGAGATACTCTTGGGGCTCATGAATTCATTGGAAGGAAATGTAACTCCCACTTCAGTTGAAAAATCTTGAGGCATTTATTGAGGGGGCTTGGTGCCAGGGCTTTGTGGGCTTGAAAAGAGACTAAAGTTTCCTCTCTTACCACCCTGAGAGACTTCAGGGCTTCCTAGATGTCTGCTCTGAATTCTGAGGTCACATGAAGTCAAAAGGTTTCCTTTTATTTTACAGTAAGTCAGTCTGAATCAGCGAACAGTCACAATTATTGAGCACCTTGTCCGTTAACTGGACTTAAGTAGTTCCATTAGCAAGGCCTCTGGCTTTTGGATCCATTTCACTTGCCCATATGAAGAGTTAAAGAAATTTTCATAGACTTCTAGCTCTTCACAGCTAACATAGGGAAAGGAGCATGGTACAGCCCAGAACAAGGCCATGTATACCCTGCCACAGGAGCCACACAGGCTATGACAAAAGTAGACAGTCAAGTTCCAACCTTGTTCATTCCATTCACACCAGGACCTAGTCTGAGAGCTACCGTGCAAGATGAGTATGGGGGTTTATACCTTTAATCCCAGCAGTTGAGAGGCAGAGGTAGGTGTATCTCCAAATTTGAGGACAGCCTGGTCCACATAATGAGTTCCAGGACAGACTGGGCTACATGAAAACCAGACAACAAAAGAATAGCTATTGTTCAGAGGAAACTAATTACCAGAGAACAGGGTATCAGAGAAGATGGATTGGAAAGAGTTAGTGAAAAAGTTGCCTAATTTGACAAGGCAGTGTCCTGAGAAGTGAAATATATCAGAAACATATAGTCTGAGGCAAGACTATCGATTAGAGCTACTATTTTTACAACCTGTGCAAGGCAAAGCTACATTCTTTTCTCTCCTTGATGTCTGTGGCCAAGTTATAGAAAGTATGCTCAATTTTTAACTTGAAATTCTTCTAGGACAGACAAATATAGGCTGCAGCATCAAGAAGTGGAATATGTATTTGTAAGTCTTAGAGAGAGCTCTGAAGTGGATAGTGAGATCTGAGCATTGTCAGCATGTGAATAGGAGCTGAGACCATGAATGCTGACAAAGTCCTTGAAGAAGAACAAGCAGCTGGGTATAAAAGAGTCTATCACTTACTCCTCAGAGCTAACCCTAGACAATAGCTAACCCTGGACAATTAGGACAAAAGCTCTCTCTCTCTCTCTCTCTCTCTCTCTCTCTCTCTCTCTCTCTCTCTCTCTCTCTCTCTCTCTCTCTCCTGTTTTGCCTGTGTGTGACTGCTGAAAAAGTGATTGACACTTTTAACCCTTAGGAGTCAAGGCTGAGGACAAGAAGAGCCCCACACTTCAAACATTGATTTTTTTTTTCAAAGTTTCTAAACCTCTATTCTAAGTGTTATCAATGACTGTATTTGTTTCCTTTCTTGTCACTGTGATGAAATGCAAAAATAACTCAAGGGAGGAAGAGTTTATTTTGGCTTATAGTTTGAGAAACACAAGAGTCTATCATATCAAGGAACACATGGTCAGCACAGAAACAGGAGCAGGAACCTGGTGGGTCACATTACATCTATACTCAGGAAGCTAAGAATGAAAAAGGAATGGGGCTTCTGTCAAACTTCAAATTCAACTTATCTTAATCAGCCTGCAGGAGCCCCTCCTTCTACCCCACCCTTATTCCCCAGGGATTCCACTTCCTGGTGAGGACCCATGCTCCCTCTAGGTTTTTTTCCTTCCTGTCTCAACTGCTCCCTCTAGCCCATCTCCATCCCTTTATGTCACCCACTAAGCCATAAGAACATTTTTTACCAGTATCTTCATTGGCCACACTGGGCTGGGATGCAGGAGGATGATTTATACTCTCCTTCCTGTCCTCTGTTTCAGAATTACTCTGAGCCCTGCAGGAGCCCCCCTTTTCCAACTCATGTTGATTCCCTGGGGACCCCACCTCTTGGTGTGGATTCAAGGTACCCCAGCTTTTACCTCTTGCTTCATTGCCTATCCCTGTTCCTTTGTGTTACCTGCTGACCTGCACTGTATTTACTTAAAATCCAGAATGGGTAACAACAACAAAAGGAATTATGAATATGTTGAAGGATCTTTAAAGAAGGTATGAAGTCTTAATGAAGACTGAAAATACAAAAGGCATAAAATTAGAATTTAACAACAACATAGAATCACTAAAGAGAATCTAAACAGAAATTAAAAAAGAAAACAAAAAAAACACCTTAGGCTCTTGAACGAAAACCTCAGAGATAAACCTCATCAACAGATAAGAGAAAACCTCAGGTCTCAAAGACAAGGTAGAAGAAATGGCCAGATGTTAAATCTTTTAAAATCCAATGCATAAAGCATCCAGGAAATCTAGGACACTGTGAAAAGACCAACCCTAAGAATAATAGGCCCAGAGAAAGGAGAAGACACATGGGTCAAAGACACAGAAAATGTTTTTAAGGAAATCATAAAATATCAAAGTCCACCTCTTGTCAGCCACATCCTCCGATGAGGCTCCCTCTTCTCCTGGCTTACCCACTTTACCAACCGTGTCACCAGCTGGGGGCCAAATGTTCAAACACATGAGCCTATGAGGGACATGTTATACTCAAAACACAGCGATGAGCCACCAAATCACCAACCTGAGACTTCCCCCAAGACTTAACACTATGTAAATGTCTCAGACTTCAGTTCTTTTTTGTTGGGTCTTCCGCTACTTAAAGCTGCTCACAAGCATCTTCTTTCTTGTGCTATTGATACTGCATCTTAAATGATGTGCCAGTGCACATATAGAGGGGCAGAATGTGGGCGATTTAATGGGTCCAACAGTTACATGCTTGCTCCTGTCAGCTATGGCTCTAAAAGCTCTACCTCTCTTAACCCTTTAAACGAGACTAAGAAAGAGACAATACTGTTTACTTTACTCCCAAGAGGAAAATGGCTTTAAAGAGGCCAAGACATCTGTGTGATGACACCCACCCAAGGACTAGAAGAAGTACAATTGTCAGCATAAAATGTCAGTCAGACAACACCAAAATCCAAGACCACATCCACAATATTAAAATATCATTTGTATCCCTTGTAAGATTCAGAGTCAGTTCAGGACATACTTCCCACCCGACCTTCCCCAAATTGCCCATGATCCTCTCTGTTTCTTCTGCTCCCAGAGGGGGGTAAAATCCTATTTGGGTAGGGATGGCTAAGTAATAGGGGTGTTTGGGTTTCATGGTGGCCAACCTTTATTCACTTGACTGATTTAGAATCACCTAGAAGATACTGTAGCACCCTTGTGGATTTGGCTGTAGGAAGGCTTTATTAAAGACAATGAGCTGACAAGGAATGAACTACCTTTAATGTTTGTGACATCATCCTATGGGCTGAGGCCTTGAACGGAAGGGGGAGAAATAGAAGCCAGGTGATCTCAGGGCTCTTCTTCTGCCTCCATCCCAGTGCTCCTCCTCCTGTCTCCACCCAGTGTTCCTCCTGACTCCAATCCAGTCCTCCTCCTCCTGTCAAGACCCTAGTCCTCCTCCTGCTCCACCCCAGTGCTCCTCTTCCTGCCTCACCTCAGTGTTCCCCCTCCTGCCTCCACCCCAGTGCCCCTCCTCCTGCCCCATCCCCATGCTCCTCCTCCTGCCTCCACCCCATTGTTCCTCCTGACTCCAATCCAGTCCTCCTCCTCCTGTCAAGACCCTAATCCTCCTCCTGCTCCACCCCAGTGCTCTTCTTCCTGCCTCACCTCAGTGTTCCCCCTCCTGCCTCCACCCCAGTGCTCCTCCCTGCCCCATCCCCATGCTCCTCCTCCTTCCTCCATCCAGTGCTCCTCCTCCTGCCTCCACCCCAGTGTTCCTCCTGACTCCAATCTAGTCCTACTCCTCCTGTCAAGACCCTAGTCCTCCTCCTGCTCCACCCCAGTGCTCCTCCTCCTGCCTCCACACAGTGCTCCTCTTTCTGCCTCCATCCCGGTTTACTTTTACCTGCCCCTATCCCAGTCCCCCTCCTCCCCATCTGAGTGCTCCTCCTCCCCATACTCCACCAGCTGACCTTTCCTATATCACTTAATATCTAATTTCCCTAACCGCTTATCAAGCTCTTGCTCATTCAGAGGCACGCAATACATTAACCGACTAGCTTTACCGAACCCTGCTCTGGCTGAGACTTGGAAAGGCAATTTTTTTTTTTAAAATCCTTACT
Source organism: Mastomys coucha (assembly GCF_008632895.1). Classification (NCBI taxonomy): domain Eukaryota; kingdom Metazoa; phylum Chordata; class Mammalia; order Rodentia; family Muridae; genus Mastomys; species Mastomys coucha. Next base: position 32,754,504 of record NW_022196909.1, read on the forward strand.
TAATTAAACTTATATTACCCGTTTAGAAGAGAAATGGTCTAAGAAACTTTCTCTAAATCTAAAGATAAAAATGTAGAGTTTCAAACCACAAAACTGTTTGATACGGCCACACCATGCAATTCCCCTTCTCAGCTTCTTATTGACACCTCTCCTGCCATGGTAGACTGACACCTTGGAGACCACGAGCCAACTCGTGTCCTTCTCCTTTAACAATTCTTCTCCATCAAGAATTGTGTCACAGTGATAGGAAAAATAACAACACAGGTTTTAACAGAAATCAAAACCTTTAACCTGGCTTGAACTTCCTGCACAGGACTGTTTGAAGAATATATTAAACTAATATTTATGGGAGGACACACACACACACACAAAATGTCTCATCCTCCAGGACCAATGACAAGAAATAAGAATGAATCATAAAATGAAAAAAAATGTAAGATTCAGGTCATAGTTTTGGTTTCTTGCTTGGGCTGAAGGTTGCAAAGAACCAAGTGAGAGGACTCCGTTCCTACTGTCTGTTTTGTATTGCTCTGTACTCTTCAGGCTTTCCCTTGCTCATAGGTTGCCTGTTGGAACCAGTTAGAAAATCAACCACTTAAAATAAGCTGAACGAGATAAGGGTAGAAGACTACAAGTATACAAAGAAAAGGAATGGGACAGGGGAAACATAGTTGGTTTGTGAACATATTTGTATTTTATCCTAACAAAATGCCAGAAGCTTAATGACGTAAGCAACAGAAACTGGCTATCTCACAGTTCTGGAAAACTCTCCCTAAAAGCACTGAGGGATGACTGATTATGCTCTCTTGCTTGGCCCTGGTAAGCTTAGCCACTCGTTTGCTCGTTGGAAAAGAGGCACGACATGCTTAGGACTCTCTGTACCCTTTCTTCTTCGTGCCTAACTCTGTCTTCACACTCCTTTTTAACCAGGATACTTGCCACACTGGATCCCACACTCACGATGTCATCTTGGCTTTATTATTTCCAAGTCGAGTCACGTTCTAAGGCAATGACAGTTAAGATCTTGGCATGTGAATCCGAGGAGACACAGTTCCACCCATGACAGAAAGCCCTCGTGATGTTCCTGGGAGAATGCTTATCCTGTTGACTTGGCATTGACAGAGGCCGTGTGGAGGCTTCCCTCAGAATGATAGCTTTTCTTCAGGCCCTTCCTTGTCCACTGCTCCTCAGTCTTGCCTACTTGATGAGCTACAGGTCAGGGAGAGATCTGTCTCAAAGATAAATGATGTTCCTCAGGATGACAGCCATGGTTGTCCTGTCTCCACAAGCATATAAACTCGTACACATATACCATATACTTACACACAGAGAAAAGCATACACACACACACACACATACACGCACACACACAAAATAAATAAAAATAGCGACTGTGGCATATGAAAAACAAACCTCCCTCTTCCTCTCCATCTCCCTCTCCCTCC
>NW_022196909.1:32756086-32761003 GCF_008632895.1 Mastomys coucha
CTCCCCCTCTCCCCCTCTCCCCCTCACAGCATCAAAAAGGCACATTGCTAAATCTTAGCCACTTACACACAAGTTCCTTTCTTGTGCTGCTGATACTACCTCTGTGGAAACAGAAAGAGTCCTTGGATGTTGATTCAATGTGTGCCTATCCTTAGGACTTTACTTTGTAACCAAATAATACATCCCTCTGAAGAGAGCATTGCTACATGCAGAGACAAGGTAATTTAAAAATCAGGTTCAACTTACATTTACCACAGAAGTCAAGATAAGGGAATGTTTTCCTTCTGGATGAGACTGAGAGAGATCTGCTCATCAGGGTAACGCATGGGAATATTTCAGAGCAAACCACAAAACTGTTTGATACGGCCACACCATGGATGCTGGGATGCATGCTTACACATGTCCAAACACACATACACATCCCCACGTACTGCATACTACACACTTAAAAAACTTTACTAGGCAAGCAGAGATTGTGGGTGAAAAAGAGCCAAGATGCTCTGGACCTACAGCAAGAGTCAGGATCTGTACTCTCTTGGACAGTTTACCTTCCCCTGCCTCCTCCCAGATTCTCCCCACCCACCCAATTCCGAGCCTTCTTTCCCTCTCAGAAAACAAAGAGGCATCATGCCCCGCCCCTGCAAAAAAAAAAAAAAGCAGATTAAAAAAAAGAAATAAATAAAAAGCACAAGACACACACATATATACACACACATGCATGGGGACACAACACGCACGTGCACATACATCTTAAAAACATGAAACCAAGGACTCTATAATATGCTGGGTGTGATGGTACACACCTTTAATCCTAACACTCAGGAGGCAGAGGCAGGTGGATCTCTAAGTTTGAGGCCAGCCTGGTCTACCAAACTAATCTAGGATAGCCAGGGCTTTTTACAGAGAAGCCCTATCTCAAAAGCAGCAGCAGCAACAACAACAACATAAAACCTTATAATATACAAGCAAAAGAAAAAAACTGCAAAAATACCATTGAGTTCACTTGGGTTGGCCCTCACCTAGTGCCAGGCAGGGGGACTGACTTTAAATGCGGTTTCTATACCCAGTTGAGACGTCATCAGAGAAAACTTTTTTTTTTTCCTTTGCAAAAGGTTGCTGATTGAAAGTAACTCCTGGCTTAGGGATGGAAGCTCCCTGTCCACTTGCAATCCTCAGTGGTGGGACGCCATCTGGCTTAGACCTGTGCAGGCCCTGTCTGTGCATGCGGCCTCTGTCTCTGTGAGCCACTGTATGAGTCAGCCCTGTTGTATCAAAGACAGTTCTCATTTAGTGTGCTCAGATGGCCACGCAGAACTCAAACAGTACAATCTTGTCATCTCTGCTGACCTCTAAACGGATCCTCTCGGGACATTCAGTAACTCCCAGAAGTCACGGATCTGCGCTTGCCAAGTAGTTTCAATGGCTTCCTGACACACACCCAGCACACAGGATACTCTTACCCAACCTCCCCAGTCAGTTTCTCCTTCTCTCAAATGCTCAATAAACTGACAAAGATCAAGCACGGATGAATTCGTTAGATCCACAGTTTTGATCATCTTCGGCAGCCAGTCATGCAGGGAGCTAATGTGAACATTTTCCAGTATGTATGCTGATGAGTCACACATCCAAAAGAGATGCTACCAAATAAAAACATTTAACGTTCTTCAATGCAGGTTCTTTATGTATGGTAAATGAATTCTACATTTTTATCTTTAGATTTAGAGAAAGTTTCTTAGACCATTTCTCTTCTAAACGGGTAATATAAGTTTAATTAAGTAAGGATTTTTTTAAAAAAAAAATTGCCTTTCCAAGTCTCAGCCAGAGCAGGGCTTGGTAAAGCTAGTCAGTTAATATACTGCATGCCTCTGAATGAGCAAGAGCTTGATAAACGGTTAGGGAAATTAGATATTAAGTGATATAGGAAAGGTCAGCCAGTGGATTATGGGGAGGAGGAGCACTCAGATGGGGAGGAGGGGGACTGGGATAGGGGCAGGTAAAAGTAAACCGAGATGGAGGCGGAAGGAGGAGCACTGTGTGGAGGCAGGAAAAGGAGCATTGGGGTGGAGGCAGGAGGGGGAACACTGGGGTGGAGGCAGGAGGAGGAGCACTGGATGGAGGCAGGAGGAGAAGAGCACTGGGGTGGGGCAGGAGGAGGACTAGGGTCTTGACAGGAGGAGGAGGACTGGATTGGAGTCAGGAGGAACACTGGGGTGGAGGCAGGAGGAGGAGCACTGGGGTGGAGGCAGAAGGAGGAGCATGGGAATGGGGCAAGAGGAGGAGCACTGGGGTGGAGGCTGGAGGGGGTGTCGGATCCAGCTGACAAGGGTGAGGCTGAAGTAGAGAGGGCGACTGAATGAGAACGAGAGGACCACCGCTCTGCTGGCAATGGCAATAAGCCTTTAATGGGAGAAATCGTTTATAGAAAAACACAGTAAGGCTAAAAAATAGAATTTAACAACAATCATGTAGCACAATCTCTTAGCACTTTCTCACGGTAAAAGCATGCCCACTTCTTCATTGTCTTACAGTAAATATTTTTCCCCCATGCCCAGGTGCATGAGGTCTGTTTCTTTAATCCTTGCACGCACAGCTCTCAGTAGCCTTGAATTACTTCCAAAACATCTTGGGTTGGTGGACAGTTATGTCCTCAGCTGCAGGGAGACTGTCAGAAGATGCCTCCTTCATGGAGCGGTCATGCTCTCGGCTGCAGGGAGATTATGTGAAGGTGCCCCTTCCCTGACTTTCAGCAAAGGGGCCACCCCTAAATCTTCCCCTATGCTAAAGAACATTTCCACCACAAGGGGGAACACTGGGATGGGGGCAGGAGGAGGAGCACTGGGGTGGAGCAGGAGGAGGAGTAGGGTCTTGACAGGAGGAGGAAGACTGGATTGGAGTCAGGAGGAACACTGGAGTGGAGGCAGGAGGAAGACTTCTCCTGGCAGGAGAAGGCAGACTAGGCTGAAGACAAGAGGAGGACTGAGGGAGGGGAAAGTAGGAGGAGGACAGGCGTGGGGGAAGTAGGAGGACTGGGGTAGAGGAAGGAGGAAGGCTGGGGTGGGGGCGGGAGGAGGAGAGAGTTTCAAACAAGAAATAGAAGACGGAGCCCTTTGTATTCTGTATGCAGCCAAATATATCACAATGCCCCAACAATGAACAGCCAGCCTCTCCTTTGCCCCATGCTGTCCTTACTGTCAGGGCCCACGAGGTGACAATCTCTTCCCATCTTCTATTATAAGTTCTGACTCTTGGACAAGATATGAGCAATCTGGAGTTTGCAGGAGGAAGCAGGAAGATGAGCGAGTCTCTGTCAAAAGCAGGGATAGGAAGAGCTAAGAAAGAGTTGGTGTGGGGCCATGAGATGGATGGTTCCGTCAGTAAAGGAATTGCCTTTCTAGTGTGGGAGCCTGCATTTGATACCTAGAACCCAGGTGATAGAAATGTCAGGTACATGACTAATACAGATGTAGAGGCTCACAGCCATCCATCGAACTGAGTACAGGGTCCCCAATGAAGGAGTTAGAGAAAGGACCAAAGGAGCTGAAGGGTTTGCAGCCCCTTAGGACGAACAACAATATGAACTAACTAGTACCCTCAGAGCTCCCAGGGATTAAACCACCAACCAAGGACTATACATGGTGGGACTGATGGCTCTGGCAGCATGTGTATAGTAGAGGATTGCAAAGTCGCTCACCAATGGGAGGAGAGGCCCTTGGCCCTGTGAAGATTCTGTGCCCCAGTGTAGGGGAATGCCAGGGCCAATAAGTGGGAGAGGGTGGGGTGGCAAGCATGGGGAGGGGAGGAGGCAACAGAGGTTCGTTCTTGTTGTTTTTGTTTGTTTGTTTTTTGGAGGGGAAACTGGGAAAGGAGAAATTATATGACATGTAAATAAAGAAAATAACTAATAAAGAAAAGAAAAGAAAAATGGAGTAGATATCAAAATTATCAAATTGATGACTCATATAAATAAGATAGAGAAGAATACATAGAAAAGAAAAAAGAAATGTCAGGTACAGAGGCAGGTGTTTTGAGTGGAGACAAGAAACAGGGAGATCCCCAAAGCTTGCAGCTTCCACAGTGAAGGGGTTAGGACCCTTCAAGAGGGAGGTTATGGGATGGGTAGATGTTGCCATGTCCGAAAGAAACTTGAGACATGTAGCTAACTGAGGTGTACCTAGTATCATACCCAAGCCTGCACGCTGGCCTGCAGGCTCAATATATGGCCAAATTTGGTCCACTACTTTCTCTCCCTACTCTGGACCCTTCCAGATGTCTCTGTCTGTTCTCGCCCTCCTATCTACAATAAATAAAAAACCTTCTCAACCTGACCTGGACGCTGTCCTGTGCCTCACTTTATACATCTGGTGCTGAAAGCCCCACTTTCTAAAGATGTTATATCATACAAAGGGCCATACCAGAGGAGTCTATGAGTAAAAGTCATATATGTACTATAGGTTCTGTGGCCCTTGGGTGGGGCCTGCTGGACCAGGAGGGAGGCTTCCATGCCTAATAGTATGTGTGGACCATAGCCGCTGGCAAACCACATGACACAAGATAAGGGATCTTAGCAAACTAGTGGACCTCAGATTGGGACCGGAAGAGGGCGGCGGCTGTTTCTCCTGTCTCTACTGAAGTCTCTTATGATGAGGATAGCCTGGAGCCTCCCCATACTGACCGTAGGAGAGTTACCTACTCCAGAGCTCATGTGGACTCCCCATTGGCCCAAAGGCTGTATTAAAAAAAAAAAAAAAAAAATTTAAAAACCCTACCGACCACAAAACGCTTGCTCCTGCGCGACACAGTAGAAATGCACCTTGATGCTGATCTCCGGAGTCAGTTTTCTGAGTTAGTGGCTCCGCCTTACTTCCAGTAAGGATCCCAGTTCCCACAATGTACAGTGAGATATTCAGCATGAATAGC
>NW_022196909.1:32761013-32791102 GCF_008632895.1 Mastomys coucha
TAACATTTTCCCTGATAATATTCGTCTGGTTCCATTTGATCCCTGGACCTAAAGCATGTAGATCATGGTTTGGGGGACGGGGGGAGGGAGGGGGCGGGGGGGGCAGGGCGCGGCTGGTTTGAGCCCCTCTTCCAGAGGGAGATCTAGAGGTAGGAGATGTGACCTTTAAAGGTTTACCTAGAACTGATCGGGTTCTACTAAACCTTCCGGGACAGGCAGAACTAATGGAGAACTAGAATGAGGTCTTCTCCGAGTTCTCTGTTCCCCGAGAGATAGATTGAACTCGTCCTCGAGTCTTAAGCTGGAAGGAAGCGAACATGGTGTTTACAGGGCGGAACAGATCACCATTCTGCCTTATTTACCATCGCTAAAGCTCTAGCTGCTGCTTTAAAAGCACTCCTCACGAACACTCGGTGCAGCGAGTTGATTATAGTTATTATTATAGCTGAAAGGTAAGAAATTGCTCGCGAGAAATCTGCATCCTGTCACGTACCAAAGCCGCGCGCGCTGATTCGTCCCAGTTCTTTCTCAGGGAGCGCAGATAAACACTTTCCCCCAAGTCAGGAGCCTTTTCAACATTTCAATGGCCTAGTGGGAAACCCTTTTGAGCCTAGAGGGCAATTACTAAAAACTTCAGGTTAAGTGAGGAGGTGGGGGGTGGGGGGGGACAAAGAAAAAAAATATGATTACCAACCCAAACAAGTGAGGTCCAGGGGAACAGGCTTAAGTTGTGCATTAAGTATAATCTTTTGGCTTTGACAAGTAGGTGAGGTGACCAAGAATTAGCCATTCAAGTTGGAGCCCTAAGTAGCTTGGCTGGGATGGGGAGTAGGCGGCAGCTCCCCAGCCCGACAGCTTTCCACGCAGGGAATCATCTTGAAGTTAATAAAGTGATCTGCTGGAGTGAAGTTGTTTGTTAGTTTGTTTTTTGAATGTGCACATTTGGCGGCTCCCTTCCCCCCACCCTCCCCCCAAAAACTAAGGCATTAACAAAGAGGCATAGAAACCAAGATAAAGTGAGATGCAGAATGGCCTCCGTAGACAGCGTGGCTTCATCCTCCCTGGCTCCCGACTATAGATAGCCAGGAGCCTGCCTTTCCTTGCTTCTCCGATCATCCCCCTATTCGTGTGTCCAATTTTCCCTTGCTTTTCTGATCGACCCCAAGGTCTGTATCTATCCCAAGGTAGTAAAATAGCAGAGATGGATCCCTAGCTATCGGTAAACGCTTCCCATACCGGGGATTTCGGCAGATATTTGAAACAGGTGTAAATCTCATCTAGTGAATTCATTGAAAGAAAGAAAGAAAGAAAGAAAGAAAGAAAGAAAGAAAGAAAGATATTTAATATTCTTACATGGAATTCCACTTGGATTCTGAGTAATGGGTCTTCCAAGCTGGCAGAAAATCTGAACCATCTACATTTAGACCTTACCCCTACTCCATGCGCTAGGGTCTTGGCATTCATGGGGGTCTTAACACAGGGTAAAGGCTCTAGGAAGACTAGACAAGTCTAGTTGCTGTCTTCAGTGGCTAGCAGTGAGGAGGCAGCTGCATCCCTGGCAAGGTTTGCTTAGGTCCCACCAGTTTGGCTTCTGGAACACAGATGGACACAGGGGTCTCTGGCCAGCTGAGGAGAGACTTGCTCCCAGGTGTAAGTGTTGGACCACACTCAGCTCTTCCTTCTAACAGACATCCACGTGGGATGTTATCCAGAACCCTGCGAATGTTATCCGGGACCCCCACTACTCCTAAGAGCCGCAAGGTGGCCACCACCACCCCTTCCCAGCCTAGGGAAGAAGCTTGCCCCACCCCATATTTCAAAAGATGCCTTTGTTTTCTCCAGCCTAAAGTAAAGCGTAAGAAGCCTGACCTCCTCTTGGAAATGAAAACACGGAGAACATGGAGAAGTGAAGACTGAGCTGGAGAGATGCTTTAGCAGGTGACCCATGTTCAGCTCCTATAGTCACCTGTAACTCCAGCTCCAAAGGACTGTACGCTCTTCTCTGGCTTCTGCAGGCACATATGTATCAGGCACCTACACACATACACACAGACAGACAGACAGACACATAGACAGACAGACACACTACCACACACACTAAAAAGAAAGAGAACACAATTGAATCTAGGACAGAGAGAGAGGGGGAGAGAGAGAGAGAGAGAGAGAGAGAGAGAGAGAGAGAGAGAGAGAGAATAGCTACAACACTGACCTGAATTCAGGCCAAAGAATCTCATGCATTCAAAAATCCCTCTTGATATTGGTGGTGATGGGAACCTATCCCTGTACAAACTATTCCATGAACCGTGGAATCTGAGCATCACTGTGCTAAAGCCAGAGAGCATAAAAATAAATTGTCTTTGCAGACGTCTGCAATCCTTTAAGCAGCCGCCGCTGTGTGTGGTGGCACAGGCATGTCCCTCTACTTGAGAACTGAGAGAGGGGCTGTGGGTGTCCTCAACGTGCCTGAGTACCAGCAGAGCAACAATGACAACTATTTGTAATGTACCAAACGTGAGCGCAAGGTTTCTGCGACCTCCATACATGTTGACGGCTTTTCTTATTGTTGAAAGGATTAAAGGAGAGGTTGTGGATATTTCATGCAGGGATTAAGATTGAATATAGTTTTTTTGTATTTTTTTCTCTTCCTCTTGTGTTTCTTCAAGTTCATTATTCATGGGTTTTTGTTTTGCTTTAATCCGATTTGGTACTTGTGAAGCACTTTTAAGCTCCGAATCATACTGGAAAATTCCACTGTGAGCTGTTAATATCATCAGGGTTGAGGGGATTTTAGTTTTTAGGAGTTACCTCCAAGGCCTTGGAGTAACGGGCATGGGCTGGGAATGAGGGTGGGTGCTGGGAATGAGGGTGGGTGCTGGGAATGAGGGTGGGTGCTGGGAATGAGGGTGGGGGCTGGGAATGATGGTGGGTGTGTTGCTGTGTGTGCCCGGAGAAAGGCTGGTGTGGAACTCTGGGAGGAAACATATCAGGACAGGCCATAACACCTGAACCTACACTGAGGAGATGGCCGGAACTTCCTCAATGATGTCATCCCACTGTGGAGTGGGAGGTCTTCTCCCGTAGGAGATCTTACGCAGGAGCTCAACTCTGAAGTGCCTGTTCTCCCTGATGCTAACGTTTTCCTCCTCCTCTACCTGCTTGGAGACAGCTGATTCAGTTCCACCAAGTCCTCTGAAGGAGACCAGTGGACAAATTCAAATTCAGCTGTCATTCACTACATGCCATTAACCCTAGCTCTCATCCACTTTAAGATTTTAAAATTTCATTTTCTCCCTATGAGTGTCTTTGTATGCAGGTATGTATGTTCATTGCCTTCACGTCCGGTACCAGGAGAGGCCAGAGAGGGCGCTGGATCCCCTTCAACTGGAATTATGGATGTTTGTAAAGGTTCATGTGGGTGCTGACAACTGAACCTGGGTCCTCTGTAAATGTTTTTACAAGTGCTCTCAACTACTAATTCATCTCTCCAGCTGCCCCCTCCCATCACCACCTTGGGTTTGTTGTTTGGTTGCTGTTGTTGCTTTGTGAGATGGTCTCTCACTGGCCTGGAATTAGCTAAAGTTCAGGCTAGTTCCAGCTGGCTAAAAGACCCAAGGATCTGCTTGCCTTCGCCTCCCTAGAGCTAAGATTGTAAGTGCAGGCCAGCGTGCCCTAGCTCATTGCTTGGTCATTTACCTGTGAATTCTGTGGATTAAACTTGAGCTCAGGCCTACCATTCACCAAGAGGTCTCTCTTTCCCCAACCCTACCATGAGCCATTTGACTCTGCAGTTTTGAACATAAAATGGAACGTCTTCCAACGAGGCCATGGCTTTCCATTCACCACAGATTCTCTTATTTCTAATCGTTTGCCTCTGGCTAGACTCACATCTTTATGATGCCTGCCAGGTCTCAGGGACACCTGAGTTCGTGGGTTCCTGGTCTATATGTAAAGCCAAGATTTATCTGGCTTTATCTGGGTCATGAGATTTACACACACACACACACACACACACACACACACACACACACACGCACACACACACATACACACACATACACGCACACACACACACTGGCACACGCGCACATGCACACACACACTCCTGTGCTGTCCTTAGAAGTTTCATACAATCAGAGGCCACGCTTGCTTTCAGCTGTACCCTCTCATGGGGGTATACAACAACCAGCAGTGTGGTATCATTCTGCAGTGTTCACTGACAAGTCTCATTGTATCCATCCAGACAAACGCTCAGTGACTAACCTTTCACTTGTTCATGAGTTGGATCAGCTTGCCACCATGGTCCAAAGAACAAACCATAGTCATCCACCTCTATCATTGTTGTGGCCTCTCCTGACATGCTTGCCTCGGGAGATGAGCAGATCAGACAAGTTTGGTGATATATTTATTTATTTATTTATTTTTTAAAAATCACATTTAGGTGCAAGGAAAGGAGTCTAGAATACGTGAGTCTCCTTTGAAAAGAATCCTCCTTTCGGCTGAAGCCCTGCAGGGAATAGGACATGAGAAGGAATGTTTGGGAACTTTTCTTTGCCTCTTCCAGCCTCTGTCTTATGGGCTGTGTGATGGGTTGCTTGGCTCAGCAGCAAAGCCCAGCCCACCTGTCTAGGTGATGGCCCCATCTCTTGGGAAACCTGAGAGTTTACCAGACCCTTTCCATCACTGAGCCAGAAAATGGGCATCGCCGTGGAGAATGCAGCTGGTCTGCAGAACGGATGATAAATCACCGGGAAGCATGATTTAAAGAAGGACCTACACTATCGCTTCCCAGGCCAGAGACAGAAATGACATTCAAGCGCCCATTGCCCTCAAGCCTTTCATCCAGCTCAAACCTTCATTGCCCCCTATTAAAGATCGTATATACGTTGCTTTGTTTCTCTAAACTATCTCAGTTGGCGCATGTTTATCCGGGTGTGTGTCCATCCGCTCCCGCTCCCATCTGGGTGTAATTTTCCATCGTCTCCTCTGCGCGCTGCATTTTTTCTTCTTTAATTCCCTCCTCAAAACCCACTTCTGTGGATCTTGCCTTCACATTATACCACTGAAAGCCCCAGCTGGAAGGAAGTGCCTCTGAATGGAGTCCAAGAACGAAACAAAGCCGATGGGAACCAGATGCCATTTCGGTCATCTCTGTGTGAGTCACCGTTCCTCCTGGAAAGTGCCGATCTCAATTCAACCAACAGGCATTTTAAGTCTTAAGCTCAGCAGACAGACGCCCTCCCTCCGCGCAGTGGATGCTCCCACCGTCCCCACAGGCAATGGGTTTGAATTTTGCATCCTGCGAGTGTTCACAGAACTCTAGCAGTAATGGATAAATACTCATTAGGAAGGCTTGAGATCCAACATACGATGGTCATTTCCTTCGCGGGTCATTTGCCCACTCTGCTTCCAGCTTCAGCTACTGTCCTCCACCAACCACCCTTAGGGGTTGAGATGAAACACGATTGTTTGATAAGGATCCATCTGTTCAAATTGTGCAGAATTAAAAACAATAAACAACAAGAACAACAACAACAGCAAAAAGACACTACCATCCAGAGTCAGGTGATCTTCATGTATAATGTTTCCTATTTTTAAAATTAAATTTCAACTGAGTGCTGTGTGGTAAATCATGTTAGCCGCAGAGTTTGAATCATTAATTCTTTCAATCAGAGAGACCAAGACACTAACAAACGCCCAGCTACTGTTACTTCCAGAACACTAAAAAGCTGGAAGGCACCCCCACCCCTTTTCTTTTACAAATGGCTTTGAGAAATGACTCTCAAAGTTCTTCTGGAAGGGATTCAGTTAACACAGTGGCAGAAAGAGGCAAATGACATCAGGTGACCTGGGACACAGCGAGACTGTCCAGCAGAGGAGATGCTTGCAGCAAAAGCCTGAGGACCTGGATTCAGTGGTCCCTGGAACTCATATTACCATGAAGATCTTAGGGCACAAAGTTGTCTTCTGACCTTCTGCACACAGTGGGACAGCTGTGCCCCTTCATAATAATACTTTTTAAAATTTATGTATAATTATTATGTCATATATGATATATATTTATATATAATGTAAGATTATATAAATATTTTCATATGTGATATATATATATGACTATATATGACAAAATCCAATACCATCTAAAGCCTAGTTCATGTGGCTATGCATGTGTGCACACATGCGTCCTGGCATATACAAATTATGCATGTGTCCCAAACAGCTGACTACACACATACATCTGTCTACACTTCCTTTCAAAATTCTGCTGGAGCACCTGTGAAGACAATAAAAGAGAAGCCAAAAACGAAGACAAAACCAGAACGATCTGCGGATGGTCTGATGATCTTCAGAAGACGCGAAGGAAGCGACAACTCTTGGTGCACCAAGAAGAGTGAGTGGAGCACTCAGGCTCCCAGAGCTGCCCCGAAGGCTGCTTGGGAAGTGGGAGGCGATCTGTCCATAATAGCCTGAAGGGTCTCTACATCAGCCGGCACTGACCTGGAGTGCACAGGGAAGCCAAAGCATGGGGCAGGCAACTGAAGGCCAGCTAGGGAATGCCCCTCCTGCCTTTCTCACCCAAACCAGGCATGGGGACTAGGTTTAAGAGTCAGAGCCTTCCCTCTCTCCCTAGGATCTGCCCAGTGTGCACTGGAGAGGTGGTTTAGAGGTTGAGTGAACTTATTGATCTCCCAGAGGCTCTGGACTCTCAGTTCCCAGTACCTATGTGAGGCAGCTCACAACTGGACCTAACTCTAAACCCAGGGGACTCGGCATCCTCTGCAACCTCCACGGGTAGCCATGCACACCTACGGCATACAAACGCATACAGACACACAGGGCTTTTTTTGTTTTTTCTTAAAGATTCATTTAATTTATGTGACTACACTGTCACTGTCTTCAGATGCACCAGAAGAGGGCATTGGATCCCACAACAGATGGTTGTGAGCCACCATGCGGTTGCTGGGAATTGAACTCAGGACCTCTGGAAGAGCAGTCAGTCCTCTTAACCACTGAGCCATCTCTCCAGCCTCCCCACCACCACCCCCAACCCCCGGACACACAGTTGTAAAGACTCATATTTCAAAGATATTCTCCATGAGAACAAAGCCTTTTCTTGAGAAGAAAAGCTTTAAGGGGGAGGGCTTCACATACCCACCTGGCTTGCCCTCTCTCCCCCCCCCCTCATTTATTTATTTGTGTTTTGTCCGGAAAGAGTCATCTACATGTTTCCTAATGTTCTCCCTCTGACTTCTTCCTGAGTGCTGTGGCAATTGTACCCGCCTCACACACACACACACACACACACACACACACACACACACACACACACAAGCATAAAATAAATTTAAAAAGTGTAATTAAAATGTCATTATAAAAATGAGTCCTACAGGTGATGTGGATGAATGGGCATGGCAGTCAAGTGTCAGAAGAGGTGGGGTGAGAGAGGGCTGGGAGTGAAAATGGAAATCTGCAAGGGGTGGGGAATGGGGGGTGGGAGTGGGGAGTAGGGGGTTGGGTGGGGAATGGAGAGTAGGGGCATCTCCGGTGACTAGCTATAGGCCTGGGACAAGAAAGGATGTGGGAGTATAAAGGGATGACCCTAGCTGAGATCCCTACCAGAGGGGGGCGGTTTAGAGACTAAAGTGGCCACTTCCTGTAGCCAGACAGGACTTCCAGAGAAGGGATGGGGGACATCAATCAACCCACTCCACCCACAAAACCTTCAACCCAAAATCTGTCAACCCAAGATGTGCAGGGATAAAGATGGAGCAGAGATTGAAGGGGATGGCCAACCAATGACTGACCCAACTTGAGCCCCATCCATGTGAGAGAGCCAACTGCTGACACTATTAATGATCCTCGGCTATGCTTGCAGACAGAAATCTTGCGTAACTGTCTCCTGAGAGGCTTCATCCAGCAGCGGTGGGAGGCAGATGCAAAGACACACAACCAAGCATCAAGCAGAGCCCGGGATGTCTTGTGGAAGAGTGAGGGATAGAAGTGAGCAAGTCAGAGGGGTCAAGGACACCACAAGAAGACCTCAGAGTCAACTAACCAGGGACCTTGGGGGCTCACAGAGCTGGAGCCACCAACCAGAGAGCATGCAGGAGCTGGACCTAGGCCCCCTACACATTTGTAGCAAAAGTGAAGTTTGGTCTTTATGTGGGTTCCCTAACAAGTGGAACAGGGTTGTCTTAGTCTCTATTCCCTGCTATTGGATTCCCTTCCCCTACCTGGACTGCCTGGTTGGGCCTCAGTGGGAGAGGATGTGCCTAGTCCTGCTGGGACTAGAAGCCCCAGTGATGGGTGGTACCCAAGGGGGGTTCTCTTTCTCTGAGAAGAAGGGGAGGGGACAATGGGAGAAGGAATTGGTGTATACCTTGGGGTGTGTAAGCATGCTCTGAAATGTTCTTACAACAACAAAATAACATCAAAATAACATTGTGTCCTCTGGCTTACCCAGTTGTATCCTTCCCTCCTTTCCCCATGTCCGTGGGTGGTGGGATGCTTTATAGCGCAGTCATGTGCCTTTCCTTGGCCCATGAGATGTCAGCAGGTGGCACAGAGCACAGGCAGATGCATTACTGTCTAGCTGGGTTTGTGCCTCCCTTTGAACATCCTTCAAGAAGTCACTGGTCCCTAGAGGAATGTGGAAGAATGAAGCACAGCTATGTAAACTGGAGTTGCAACCAAGATTTGACTGGTTGATCCTTAGCCACCTCCCCCCAGAGGTGTGAACAACCCTAGTTAAGATCAGTAGAGCCACTTGGCCAAGCCCAACCTCAACCAGCTGCCTCTGACCAATCTATAGATTAAAAAAAAAAAAACTAAATAAATAATGGTTAGACACTAAAGAAAGTACAAATAAAAGTGTGTATGGATGTGTAAAATTACCAG
Organism: Mastomys coucha; assembly: GCF_008632895.1. Lineage (NCBI taxonomy): Eukaryota > Metazoa > Chordata > Mammalia > Rodentia > Muridae > Mastomys > Mastomys coucha. The sequence goes on from NW_022196909.1 coordinate 32,769,909, forward strand.
GTTGACTTTAGTAGCTTTGAGTTAGTATGACAAAATACTTGAGGCTAGATAGTTTATAAAGATGAAAGGTTCATTTAATCCATGGTTCTGAAGACGGAAGAGGACTACCCCGGCATCTGCTTGCCTTTGGCAAGGGGTTTATAATAGATAACGCTACGGATGGCTGGGACACGTGCAGAAGAGAAATTCACAGACATTCTAGGCTGGCTTAACACAACCAATTCTTGCAGAAACCAATCTAGTTTCATGAGACCTGACCCACTCCCTTGAGGCCACATTAATCCACTCATGGGAATGAAGCCCTGTGACCTAATTAGCTTCCACTAGGTCCCACATCTGAAAACTTCCCCCACCTAACTCTCACCACATTGGACAGGGAACTTTGAGGAGTGAGGGAAGCACATTAAGCCTTAGTCATGATTTCCATCCTGTTAGCCTGAGAGCACACAAAACTATGACCTCCACAGCAGAAGTCACCATCCAGAAATTAAAGACGAGACTCTCAGACTGCGGCCAGCTGGGCTAACATGGAACCCTTTCTAATACCTGACTTCTCCTTTCCATCTCACTTTTGTTCCGTTCTGACCACTCCCATCAGGTTGATGTGGTACTTCTTTTTCACACTTGTAATAAGAAAACTCCTAATTGCTGATGTAGGAACCCAGCAGAAGAGCTGGGTACTTAGCAAATGTTGGCGGAAGATATAGGAAGCCCATTTTGCATGGTGTCAGCAACTGACTGCTAAATGTATATAAACCAAGAAATACAGATGTGGCCATAGTTTAATGGACCTCCTCAGGAAGAGCATAAAGGCAGAGAATGAGGCTCAGTAGTGAGTCCTTGCCTTGCGTGCTTGTACTACAGGGAAATGAAATAAATATCCAGGGAATGGAAAGACTGAAAGGAAATGGATGATCAGAGGCAGAGCTGATGTCATAAGTAAAGATGACTTGTTCCCTGTGCTTACATCAGGAATTAGGACGCAGGACTGGGACAGCTACGTTTTAGCTTGTGTAGATTTCACGCGGTAAAACAGGCAGCCTGATTGGCCTTCAAACTCACATGAATTAGAAGCAAATTAAGTTTACAATGCTGCCTCCTGTTCTCAATAGTAACGTTTGTAAAGCTCAGCAGCTGGTGGCCGCTGCACCGGCTGCGCATGTCTGCTGCACCGGATGTCTGCTGCACCGGATGTCCGCTGCTCCGGATGTCTCAGGTACAATACTTCTTCCATCCTGTTCAAAGTTTAGTTGGAAACAATGTGTTCAAGCATCAAGTCACCACTGATGTGTGTGGGGGCTGGGCGGGGGGTGGGGGAGCTGTGTGTGCGCGTGTGCGTGTGCGTGTGCGTGTGCGTGTGCGTGTGCGTGTGTGTGTGTGTGTGTGTGTGTGTGTGTGTGTGTATAAAAAAGCAATGAATCAAACCAGAATTCCAAACTGCAAGACAGCAGCTTGAGCACACAGACCCCCAGAGATGAACTTTGTAGGTTCAAATCCCAGCCTCAATGCAAGTTGTCGTTGCTCTTTCTGCATTTGTAGTCATCTATGTGCCAAACTGCAAAGTATACATGAATCTATCTCATGGGGTTTTGTGAAAACATAACAAGCTAATAATCTCTATATACACACATGCAATTGATCTTGAGCTTCTAAGAGCACCTACCATGTGGGGATTCCTCAATGATGCACATGTTTCTGGGTTGTTTTTGTTTTGTTTTGTTTGATACAGGGTTTCTCTGTGTAGCCCAGGAACTAACTCACTCTGTAGACCAGGCTGGCCTCGAACTCAGAGATCTGCCTGCCTCTGCCTCTAGAGGGATTAAAGATGTGTGTCGCTACCACCCATCCAGTCATGCATATTTTCATTGTCTATCCTATAAGCTGGACTTAATTTACCACAGGCACACAGTTTAAGTAAACTCTGTATATGAGATTTATATGTATTTAATAGGTGATATTGAATAGCTTCCATATCAGGGTACCACATTCGTATATAGATGTAGAACTATTTCTCAAGGGAGAAAATTACACTTTCATTTTCTTCTTTGCACATTCCTAAAGTTTCTATATTTCTACCATGAGTATATATTGTCTTGTAGAAAGAATGTGTATTTAAAGACACTAACATATTCTGCAACAAATAGCATTCTACATCTGCCTGAGCTCCGTGTGCTGGCTGATCACGCCACCAGAGCTCCTACGTGCTACATCTGAATCACTGGCTTGGCCGATTCCGTCCACAGGGGCCCATTAGATAATCTATGTGATTAGCTAATCAGGGCTTCGTGACCTCTTTCCCAGACTGTTACAAAATCCTCCTGGCAGATCCTCATCCCAAATCCAACCCTGCCCGAGCCTCCTGGTGCTGTCTTGACAGTATTGCCAGTGACCTGGTATGTCTCAACTCTCTGCCTTGCTTTTCTGCTTAAAACATAGTGAATTGCGGTTCATGCCACATGCCACTAAATCCTGGCCGGTCTTTCTAGAATACAAGATCTCCCGGCCATTCTGTATCTGTGATGTTTCATATTGATGATGGGCTTAGCAGGATCTAGAGCAGTGGTTCTCAACCTTCCTCGTGCTGTGACCCTCTAATACAGTCCCTCATGTTGTGCTGACCCCCAACCATAAAATTATTTTACTTGCTACTTCATAACTGTAATTTATTTATTTATTTATTTTACTGTTAGGAATTATAATGTAAATATAGGTGCTTTCTGATGGCTTTCGGTGACCCCTGTAAAAGGGTCATTTGACTTCCCTTAGGGGTCGAGACCCACGGGTTAAGAACTGCTGAGCTAGACTCACCTGAGAACCCTCTGCACATGTCTGTAAGGGACTAACCAAGGCGAGACTCACGCTAAATATGGACAGCACCACTGGATACACTGGGTCCCTGAGCAGAATAAAAAGAAGCATCTAACCGTAGTTTCATCTTTCTTTTCTCCCTGCATCCTGACTACAGGTGTGGTGTGACCAGTCACCTCCAGCTCCTGCTACCAAGCCCTCCCTCCCTTTTAGTCACTTCTTTCAAGCAGTTTTTGTCAGCAGCAGTGTAAACGTTATCTAAGATGCTATCCAAGTCTTTACCCTAGGGGTCAAAGACGAGTCTCCCTCCCTCTCTACCATCTCTGTCTCCAACAACAAGCCTTGCAACACTGCCTACCATTGCCCCAAAGTCCAGAACTCACACAGCTGGACCTCTATCCCACATCCAGCTGCACGGAATGCAGCAGTCAGGTATTTATATCCCTCACTTGCCCTCAATTCCATGGTCCTGGAGCAGGTGACATCCCCTTCCTGTGCGTAACCCAGCTGCTGATCCCCAAATAATACTCAATGAGTGGCTATCACAGAGGAGTGGACTTGGAGAGAATACATTTTCAGTAAGTTTTACTAAAAAGGGTATTAACTGTGTTGGGAATGAAACCCAGGCCCTTATGCATTCCAGGCAATCACTGTACCCACTGAGCTACATCCCCAGCCCTAAAAGAATCTTTAAGAGAAAAATATATAGTTATACCAGACTCTATTTTTTAAAAAAAAAAAATTACACTTATTCCATGTGCGTGTCTATGTACGTGTTGGGGTTCAGAAGATAACTTTCAGGAACTGGCTGTCTTTCCACTCTGTGAAACCCAGGGATTGAACCCCAGCCATCAGGCTTGGCTGCAAGCCCCCTCAGCCACAGAACCACCTTACCAATCCAGTTTCCATTTAATGAGTAGGGCAGGCATGCCTTTTGGTAGCTACTTGCCTGACGACAGCCAATATTCACAAGTACCTGACATGTTCTTCACAAGGCAGGTGTGTACAGCCCATCATGACCTCCTTGAAGAACTGGAAACTTAAGGCTTTACCAATGTCCCATAAATAAAAAGTGACCCCCCATGGGGCTGAAGGCTCAAGAGAACGGGGTTTAGACATCTCCCTACTTTTAACCACACTCTACAGCACGATGATATCGCTTCCGAAAAGCATCAGGAAACAGTGGTACTGATGCGTTACAGGTTATTAAACACGTAAATTGTTTTGGTGTCTACAGTGCTCTTGACCTCAAAATAAATACCTTTGCATGTGTCCCAATTCATTTCCTCAGGGAGAGTTTTCTAGAGACAAACTTATTCTGAAAGGGTAAGACGCGAGCACCGTGGTTTTAGTTATGTAACCTCCAGTTATTCTAGAAAACAGGCTGCGTAACTCCATATTGCGTTCTTTTACTCTCGTCAATATTTTCGTAACTTGAAAAGAAAAATTTCTACTGGGCTGGGGACAGGTCTCAACAGGCGAGGTGTCTCTCATGCAGCCTGGATTCTGTCTCTGGAGCCCATGTGGCAGGAGGAGTCACCCTTCAAATTGCCCTCTGACCTTGACACATATATCCCACCCTATGCGCAAGTAAATAAATAGATCTTTAGAAGCTAAAGACTGCAGAGATGAGGGCAATTAATTCCTTTTGAAGGATCACAACTCCTTCCCAACCTCCAGCAGTTTCCCTGATCCCTGGTACAGAGCTGGCCCTTTCAGAGGGTCCCAACCAAACTTGCCGTAGCCTATGCTTTGAAGGGCCTCTGAAAGAATACTGTTTCCACCTTCCATGGTGTGCTTTCTTTCTTAATATATATATATATATATATATATATACACACATACATACATATATGCATATGTGTACATGTATATATGTATATGCATATATATGTATACATGTCTATGTACATATATATGTGTATGTATGTATATATGTCTGTGAATATATACATATATACATACATATATACATGTATGCACATACATATACATATATGTATATTTATATATGCATATGTAAATAAGTGTGTGTATATGTATGTATATATACACACATCTGTATATATGTACATATATGTATGAGTGTATATGTAGAACATAATAGCCTATATTGTGTAGAAATTCTTTGAGAATCTTAAATGCACTTGCAGTGTATTTTTATCCTATGCCTCCACCCTGCTCTTCCCCCTAACTCCTATCAAACCCATTCTTCACCCTCCCACCTCTTCCCAAGTTCATTTCTTCCTTTCTTTTTTTTTGTTTTTTGTCTTTTTTGTTTTTTTGTCTTTAATTCATCTCTTCCATTTTTAAAATTACCAACTTCTATTAACCACTTACAGCAAGTCCAACCTATTCCTGTAAGTTTTCCTGTTTTGTTTTTTCACATATGAATGAATACAGACATCTTTTAACAGTTTACCTATTACTTCCTATCTTTCTTTTTTTGTTTGATATAAAACAACAATCAATTTAACAGTCTTATGTAGATACTCGTCTACAGCAATAGTGAAAATACATTTTTCTCAATATAAATTTTAAATAACTCCAAACATATTAGCTGTATACTTAAAAATAATACATCACTACTAATATTTTCTTAAATGAGCATGAATATATAAAGTCTTTTTGTTTGTTTTGTATTTACTAGAGTTTAAAATCTTGGCTCTTAATTGTGGTACAAGCCCAAAATAAGAACAATTTTTAGTCATTGGGTTTCATTGTAATAAGGCTGTATTTCAATGACCCTCACATCACCAAAGAATTTTACCTCCATCATAGCTAAGCTGAGAGTTGATAGTTCTGCTGCACCAAAAAATGAATTGTAGGCTCAATTTTTGGATACAGACCTCCTGCCATGCACAAAGCTATTTGACTTGAGTGAGTGACTTCATTCTCAGCCCACATAGAACAAGTTACATTCATTTAAGAAATGGTGTAGGTATTCTTCACCTTCCCACCTCTTCCCAAGTTCATTGTCTTCCTTTGTTTTTCTCTCTTTGTCTTATAACCCAGAGCTGGATCCATGTTCTTCCTATATCACTGAATCTTTCTTAAACAGCTTTCAGAGAGCTGACTCAGCAACACACACACACCCTCCCTGGCACACAAGGAGTATCTAAGCTAACCCCTGAGATAAACGGCGAACTGAGTTTCCGCCTTGGCAAAGCAGAAACAACAATGGCTTTCTCTCGGCTGCTGGAGAGCGCGTAGTGGGGCTGCTATAAACAAACCTCAGGGCTAAGTGCCAGGATTACTTTGATTGTTCCGGATTTATCCTTAATCCAGAGTGAAGAAAAAAAAAGTGACTCATTCTGTCACCTACGACAGGACAGTCCTTCCTTGTGGAACGTGGGCTGTTGGGAACGGCTTGAGTCCAGTTCGGAGAGGCTGAACCCCTCAGCTGGGTGCAGTGAGCTGTCTGTGCCAGTCTCCCCTGGCATAAGAGAAGTCCTTTGGGAGACAATGGTGGCCATTGTGGAGCTGGGGTGTGGCGAGAGGGGGAATGTGGGGAACGCCCACTGAACCTTTGCCAAGGCCCTGCAGGGCAAACAAGGGCAATTTTTCCTGGGATTCTTTTCTGATTAAGAAGTGGGAACGAAGCTAAAAGACGTGTTCCTCCGGAGGCATGGAAGCCTCGAGACTCTCCAGACAGGTGGCCATGCCTCGGCGGGTCACGGCACATGGATGCTGGAGCCTCTGCCCTCGTTTCCACTTTTTTTTTTTTTAACTGTGGTCGACCCTAGCCCTGGTCCTCCGCTTGAACAAGTCCACCCATGAAGGAATGAGCCAAACTTCACCTCTCTGCCAAGCCATGAGGACCCTGGAGGCCAAATTAAACAAGCTAATAATGAGTAGCTCAAATTGGGTAACTCATGCAAAGAAGAAAGAACAGGCGGGAGGCCAGTGCAGCAAAACAATGGCTTACAGGGGTGACAAGAAGAGTGTCCCCATACCAGAGGAAAAGAAACCAAGTTAGGAAAGGTGGGAAAAGAGGTAACAAAATGCCTCACACATTTGTTTACCCTGCCATGTTCTATCTGTAGCCAGTGTTTTCTGAGTACCCTTTTTTACCAACAGCTCAACTGGGCCAAGAATGGGAGAGCCACTAGGTTGGCAGTTCTCAACCTGTGGATCTCGACCCCAAGGGGACATACTAAATATCTTGTATATCTGACATTTACATTATGACTTATAACAGTAGCAGAAAGTACGAAGCACGAAGTAGCAATGAAAATAATTTTAGGCCGGGCGGTGGTGGCGCACGCCTTTAATCCCGGCACTTGGGAGGCAGAGGCAGGCGGATTTCTGAGTTCGAGGCCAGCCTGGTCTACAAAGTGAGTTCCAGGACAGCCAAGGCTACACAGAGAAACCCTGTCTCGAAAAACCAAAAAAAAAAAAAAAAGAAAATAATTTTAAGTTGGGGCCGTGTCACTATAACATGAAGAACAGTGTTAAAGGGGCCCAGCCTTAGGAAGGTTGGGGACCACCACTCTAAGTATATGGGCTGGGTCATGTGATGCAGGAAAATAAACTCTATGTCAGGGAACTGTGAATTTCCTAAAAAAGAAGAACTTTCATTTATTCATTTCATTTCCCAAGAACAGTATCCAAGAACCGTTAACTTACATAGAAATTGTGTGTTTTCACACATTCTTCCCAGATGCGTTTTTCCATATCTTCTCTCACAAGTGTGGTATTGCCTGGTCCGCTGGCACTAGGGTTCTCTGTGCTCATTTGTTTGCGCAACTTCGTTTCTGAGTTTGTTGTTTAAAGGACTGGGAGCCATCAGGCAGGAGCTGGGATTTGAACCAGGGTCCTTTGCATCCACAGTCAGTGATCTTAACCACTGAGCCCCAGCTCCAGCACAGAGTTCATTTTTCTTTCCTTCTGCTGGCTTCATTTAGAGTTGCATAAGTCAGCAGAAAAACAGCAGTTCATAGAACACCCCTTGAATCCGAGCCTCAACTCTACCCCATGAAGTTACCTGACTCTGTGTAAGATCAACATGAAGGACCTTATAGCCAACAATTGTTAAGGATGTCCTAGAGCAGTAAAGCAGTTAGGGAGCATATCTGAAAGTAGAGGCCTGCCTCATGACACAGGTTACAGGCCTATGAATCCAGGTTTGCTGCCCCAGACTTGCTGAGCGGCTTGTGAATGCTATACACACCAATCGATCCCCATTTTTCTGATCTTTAAATGCTGGACTCCAATAATACCTGTCTCACAGCACTGTTAAGTGATTAAACTAGATGATATTAGTGCTTTAGATGAGGCAGGTCACCTGTCAAGTACTTAAATATGATTAGCTGGTATTATTGCCCAGTGCCTGTTTATATACCAAAAATCTCGACATCCTGATAAAATGATCAACTTCAAGTAAGACGTAGATAATGCAGGGCAGAGCAATTATAACTGCATCCTTCTCTTTGCTTAAACTTGAATCATCGCCCCTAGAGAGGTTTAATATAAACCGTCCACGTAGGTCCTTTATCCCGATTCGCTTTGCCGATGAGCAGATCCAGTCGGATAAAATTGAAATAGAAGTTGAAGACCTGTACAGTAAAGGCCAAATGTTCTATGGAACTGTATCAAGCTAACCAAAGTAGTGGCCTGCTTAGCATTGTGACTCTCAGGTCAGCCCTAGCTGCATAGTGAGACTTGGTCTCAGGACCAAAAGACAAAGGAAAAGGTTCCAGTGATAGTCTTGAAGTGAGTCACATCCATCCCTAACTGGGGAGCCGTGGGCAGTTGATAGCTCCTAGAGGGGAAAGAGTTAGATTTATTTAAGGGTGTGTTTCCTGGTAGGTTGAGCTCGCTCTAATGGACGACCCCATAACTAGGAGTATATGGGTATCACAGGTTAAGATGGATGGGTTATTTAAAGAGGAGGGGCGCAAAGTTGGAGAGGAAGAGAAGGGGGAGTATATATGAGAAGAGTTTAGGGTTGGGGTGGTTATGATAAAATAAAATAGTGACAAGTAGAAAAAAAGGAGAAAAAGGAACAAGATATTTGATGAAATTTGCTTAACATTTCCACCCCAAGCACTTTGAGCAACATAGTGTACTATACAACCGGAAGCTTTTCCACGTGACTACAGGGAGTCCTGGCTGGCTGTGGCTGACCAGCACAAAGAAAGCATCATACTGTATAATGGTAGCCCAGGAAAAGACCAAAGTCCAAAGTCCAGAGTTAAAATTTCTAGTGGTCGCACATTACCTTCACATCATAAAGTGGGAAAAGAAAAGAAAACAAGGCCACCTTGGTCCTCTGAGGGGCACTGTGACACACACGTAGAATTCCAGGCCTCCGGGGATAAGGCTGGAGGATGCAGAGACAGAGGCTAGCCAGGACTACATAGTGAGCTCTAGGTCAGCCTGGGCTATATAATACTGTTTTGTGGTTTGGAAAAGGATAAATAAATAAAAAACAAAAGTGAAGGTCTTGTGCTTTTATAGAAAATTTGGAAATCAAGAAGGAGAATCAGGTTAAAACTCGTATCATGAAATAATCCAGTAATTCAAAAAAAAAAAAAAATTACAGAGTAAATTTTGAAACCAAACGAAAGAAACAGTAACATATCCACATAGCTTTGTCAAATCTTAACATGTTTATGTGTTTAAGAGTTTTATTGTAAAATATAAAACACAAAGATGGCGGCTCTACAAAATAAATGCACAGCTTAATAAGGTAAACACTGCTCTAGCCAGAGTTGGAACTAGAAACAGGGCTTGGGTACCCACCCAGGAGCTCCCTTGGGCCCCTTCTGTCTACAGGAGGTTCATTTTAACTCAGACAAAGAGAGAATCAGAAACCAAGCCTGAGCATATAACAGGAAAATAACACGACCGATAGATAGCATCATATGCCAAAACTAAAATGGAGGAGTAGCTATTTCCCTTGGGCGATGAAAGGCTTCCTATATTCCGCCCCCCTCCCTCATATGACTGAGAGCCCTCCTCTCTTCTCACTGGTGGGCTCAACATTTTCCGAAATTTGACGTATGATATTCACATGGATACACGATCCACAGGCTCGTGCAACTAAACCGCAAGACAAGTGCAGAGGTGCTGGCCATACTTCCAACAGTCGCCTTTAGTTCTTGGGGCGTGGCTTCTGCTTTGGTGTGTCTGCTTTCCTATCCATCCCGGAAGCAGGCTCTTGACTGCTGTTCGCTTCCAGTTCCGGTTGGAGCCTTGTGGGAAAATGAGCTCGCTCTGTTCCTGAGTCTGTGATATGAGAAAACCTCTGCAGATGTCCAATTAAGATAACATGCATTCAGTTGTACAAAATCTGCGTGCCTATACACCTGCCTATGAACATGGCATGCTCTGTAGGCATATACATTTATGTGCACACGCAAGGGGAAACCGGAAGACAACTTGGTAGCGCACTGCACTCATTAGATGCTCCCCACATGTTTTGTCTTGCTTTTACTTTTGAACAGGGTCTTTCCTTGGCGCACACCACGGGGGCCCTGGTTGTTTGTTTGGGTTTTGGGGAGTGAGCTTAGCTCCTGGCAGTTTCGAGGGCTTTACCCACTGAGCCGGCCCCTTAACCTTGTTATGGGGAATGTTTATAGCAAAAGAAAAACCCACCAAAAGACAAAGCAAGCTGGAATATTTGCGGGAAAGTACACCAACATCTTCAGTCTATTTCAAAAATATATCAAAAATAAGCTAAAAATCACTGGCTGTGGAGATGGGTAGATACCCAAGAGAGTAATTATAAAGAACCCATTCAGGTTCTTTTCAGCATTGCTGTGCGGTGTCAATTTTTTCCATACTAGAGTATTATCGTGGGAATTCATTCTGTAGAGCTTTGCGGGTCTTCCCTTAAGTTCTAAGCCAGACTGAGACACCGACTACTCGCCCTCAGCCAACTGCTGCCGTTTACCCAAGCACGGATGTGTTACAGCAGAGCTGTACGGGGCGAGGCAAGGACGTGGGGTGGACAATGAAACCCTTAAGGAAAAGAGTAGTTCCTCCATCAAAGGTGCAGCCATGGCAACGCCCCTGTACCGGTCTCCATGGCAACAGGGTGAACGGAGTGTCAGAGAGTCGTGCACTATGACACCGTCTCTCTATGCCGTTCACAAAGGGTGAGTAGTCATTGAATCTGAGTTTTCTTAGTTGATGTTCAGATATATGTCGTACTTCTTATAGCATGTATTTTCAGTGGGGATAAAGATGATTGGAAAGTAACACTGAGTGGCCACTCTGACGGACGAAAGACGTATGTTTATGTCTAAGGATGGGCTCGCCTTCAACCTTTTGCTAGATACCCACTTAGGAAGAAATCCGTTTGTGGTAGTTAACATCTGTCTCCCAGGAAGGCTAACAGTGTACACCTAAAAGGAGATATTTAAGGGGCTTAGATGGCTTAGGCAGCTAGCTACCTGCCTTTGAATGTGAAACCTGATTCAATCTCTGGCACCCACATAAAAAGACAGGTGTGGGGGTACCTGCTTGCACTTACTTCCAGTGCTGCTGAAGCTGAGACAGGAGGATGCCTGGGGCTCCTGGGCTAACCTGGGTTAAGTTGGCCTACTTAATGAACCATAGATCGCAGGGAGAGAGACAAGGTGGACATATCATGAGGAATGACAGCTGAAGTTGAGTTCTGGCCACTGGACTAGTGCACAGACATGCACATACACACTCGTGCGCGCGCACACGCACACACACCAAACACAGCTTCTTAAATTGGAGGTTTTACATATTGACCAAGGTAGGAGAGTGCAGGGCAGCAGAAGCCAGTGAAGGGAAGGTGACCTGATGATTAAAGAAAGGGTTATAGGCTTTTCCTCTCTACCACAGGAGGATTCCACGATTATTCTCTAACATATGATCTTGTATAAAAGTATATATTTGGTACTAAATTGCAAAAGACCCAAGTACTTATCTATCTTATCTATGTATCTATGTATCTATGTATCTATGTATCTATATATCTATCTATCCATCCATCCATCCATCCATCCATCGATCTATCTACCTATCTATCTACCTATCTATCTATCTATCTATCTATCTATCATCTATCCATCCATCCACCCATCCATCACACACACACAGCCCTTCATCTGCCCCTCCCTTCCTCCCACCCTCCATCCCTTTCAGCTACTCAGCTATTCAGAGACGGGATTTGATCAGGGACTTTAGTAGTCAGCATGAAGAGGCAACACACCCTTGTCTAGAAAATTCAAAACACATTTGAATCGCTCTGAATTGACAGGAACATGAGGTCAGCTTTGCTAACTGAAGCCGTGTGTCCTCAGCTTGGTTGAGAATCAACAGGCAGAAGCCAAGACGACCACGGCTCCCTTTCTCTTCCTGTTTGATTGAGCAGCATCCTTGGTGATTCTGTCCTTCACTGTCACCTCCCACACTCCATAACCCATCACTTGGGCTGTTCCATTCCAGTTCCAGGCCAGAGTGAGGAAAGAACCGGGCTTCCTACCTTGTGTGGTAAAAAGAAGGGAAAGGCTTGTGTTTCAAATCCTCCGTATGCTTTCTTCTGCCTAGCCTTCCAAAATCCCAAAGATCAACCAAGTAGCCACCATGTTGACAGTATTGGCAGCATTTCTGTAGAACTTTTGAACACAGACTCCTTTTGGGTGAACTGTTTTACAGTTGAAAAATTGGGGCATGGAGAAATGGGACCGTTTCCCCCCCCCCCATTTCTCGAGATTTTAGGAGGTGACACAGCTGCCCATCGTCTTCAAAGCTCTTAACTGTGAATTTGAAAAATAATAATAATAAACGGGGAAAGCAAGTGCCTGCTCAAGACCCCACAGGGGTGAGAACTAAACACAGGTTACTGTGTGGAGTCCTTTCCTAACACAACTGTGGCACCTCCCAGAAATACCCCCCAAAGAGACAATTACGAACCCATGCCAAGATGGAAGGACTTAGACTTTCCAATTCTGTCTTGGTAGAATTTAACTAATTGCCACCAAGTATGTCTGTGTTAGTAGGAAGTATTCATAGAAGACCGAGATGTTTAGCCAAGCTCCTCTCAGTGAAGAGGGGCCTAGACTAGCCATATGGAGATAAGACAGTACTCCTAGTGTCCATGTCCTGAAGTCAAATGACTTATGAGCTGCTTGGATGCAGAGGTTTATCTATGAAGGAACTAAGAGGCCATGATGATAGGAGGAGGGAAGAGCGGCAGAAGCAGACGTTGTCATGGTTGAAGCATCAGGAAGAAGATAATAAAAGTGTATACTAAAGTGACCCAGGACCCAGGGCCAAAAAAGAAGGGATTCTCATTGAAGGGCACTGCGACTTGGGCTCACTACTGATGGAGAGCTAACTGGCAATAGCCAAAATTGGAAGTGACCGGGAACAGCTTCTTTCAGGGGTCTAAGATAGATGCATAGGTCTTGGACCAGGTATGCTGACACCCCTCCCCAACACTCTCTAGCATCCCAAAGGACCTCTTGTGGCCAAATTCAAATGGCGTCCAGTCAGCAAGCCAGGGGAGGTTATCAGTGCGAATCAGGAACACGTCTTGGGAGCAGAATAAGGTGAGAACTTGGGCAAGCAGCAGCCAACCATGAGAGGGAGTCCATCCTTCTAGATTCCAAAGCCAGAGGGGATGTGGAACCTTCCCTGGGAGAGTCCGAGGCTGCTCAGTCCGGGAAGAAATAAAGAAAGGGGAGGAAGGCTGCTCCCCCAGCCTTGGGAGCATTAACCAAGGCACTGATTGCTACAGGTGGCATGCTGGTCTCTAACAAGTGAAACATACCCTTCCTGGGTCATGCCATACTCCATGAGGCAAGAGTTCAAGGACACTAATCTTTGCCTGTCACCATTGTCACAGTGAAGATGTCTGGCTTAGTTCTATTTTTTTTTTTATGTTAACATCGTTTCCTGAATGTCATGGGGGCATTCATTCACAGAGAGAGAGAGGGGAGAAAGAGTAAAAGGCACTTAACCTTCTGATCTGTGCTCAACTTACCAGCTAAGAGGTCAGCACGGGGTTCCAACTGCAGAAATTCTGCCCATTTTCCTCTTGAAATGTTCAACTCTATTATTTGCGAGTTGCTTAAAAGCTACCATTTCGGTTTTCAAAATGACAGTGATATTCATTTTCTGGTTAAAGAGCAGGGGGAGGAAAAAAACAAACAAAACAACTTCCCCAGGCTGTAGTTTAATATTTTGAACCTTTCCCTCCTCAAGGGACGCATACAAATGCAAGCTTGAACCTCTGGACTTGAAACCTTATCCAGCAAGGTAACTCCTGGCATCAACAATCAAATCCGAGTCTCTAAGACTGAGGGGCAGGAGCCCAGGCGATAGGGGGCCATCTGGGACAGTCTCCCTGGAAAGACTCAAGGCCCAGTTGTAGTGTATCCAAGAGAAGAAGCCATTTGAAGGGCGTCATGCTTATGAAGGGCTCTGGCGGCTCTCCTCTTTACTAATCCTGTGGTTTCGAAGGACAGGGCTGGAACCAGTCATTAAGAGAAAAACTACTCATCCAAGAAGACAGTGAAAATGAGCATTGGTCCCTCGGTTGCCCCATGACCCAGCTCAATGCTTGCTATTGGGTACCCAAGACATCTAACAGTTACTAATGGGGTAATGCTGGGCACTGTCGGGGTACCAGCCCTTAATAGGGAGTCCAAAGAGGCAGAAGTTGGGACTTTCTTGAACACATAAGGGACGTTACAGAGCGTTATCTGTGCAGCAGACAACATTGAATCTGCTCTGTGGGGGCGGGGAGAGGGCTGCCGTTCTAGAACGGGTGCTGCTCAGAAAGACACGAGGCCTGGTTGGGAGGAGACCGTTGACGGGAAGAGGAAGTTAGGAGCTGAGAGCCTGGCAACCAGCTTTCACGAGGCAAAAGGTGTTTCTGCAAGACCGTACCTAAGGAAAGGGCCAGTGGGATTACTTAAATGTTGATTTTCAAGTGGCTTAACAAAATCGATTGCTTGAAGCTTCTATGGTTAGTAAGTAAGAAAGCAGAGCCGCCCTTTTCAGCCCCAGCAATGTTAACGTACGCCTGTGGGCACACCATCTGCCACCACGGGAACACCTTTAAACATCCCCTGGATTCCACAAGCAAATAATTAAAGAACACAGTCCAATCGCTCATCTCATCTGGTCTATAGCCGTGAGTCAATGGATGGAGTTTACACGGTAGCTTGGGTTAATCTTCGAGCCTTCAATTGAGCAGGGAAATTTTCCAGTTTCTCTTCCTGCTCGGGGTCCTAGCTCTTTAAATTCTATCCTTATTGGCAGACTGTTGTCATGGAGAAAAATAACTTTAAGTAGCTCTTTGGAAGGCTTTGAGATGCTGTTCCTTGCTATTTAAAGATACCCCAGTAAAGCAAAAAAGCACACGCCACTTCCATATATGGCTCTGCCACTCCAAGGCAAGAGTGTTCCTGGGGCTTGGTTCTGTGTTCTCATAACAGCGTAAGGCACGCCCCCATGCGTCTGAGGATCATATTTACTAAGTATGTCTATCCAGTCTGGGAAGGCAAAAATAAATAAATAAATAATAAAAACCCCAAAAGATGGGGGGGTGCTCTGTCATTTGGACCAGACCCCTGGGCTCCATGGTCATTCTGAAGCAAAGCCCATGAAGACCAGCTCAACCTTATTTCCCCCCTCACCTGAAGGGCTGGCTGTAACATATCCTTAAAACTAAATCGATACAATCCATTTCCTTGTGACCTAGTCCTCAAACCTTTAAACACCTCAAACTTTCCCCCATTCTATTTGTAAGCAATTTACAGAACACACAAAGTATACTTAGCCTCTGGCTGGACACTGGACATGGACATATAAATGACGAATCTAATACAGGGAGACCTAAGGGATAAGAGGAGACAGTGGAAGCAGATGGGCTCCCAGTGAGATGGAGAAGGGGTGATTCTTAACTATGGCTGACCAAGCTTAGTAAGGAGCTACTTTTAAAACTTGCCAACCCCAAGCTCTTGTGCCTTGGCTTGCTGACTCAGAAACTCCAGGAAGAGGCTCTAAGAAGTAGCAAGATTGTGTCCTGTGGCCAGGACTGGACTCTCTATATGACCTCTAACATCTCTGGACCTTTGCTTTCTCATCTGTACAATGGGAAGAGAGTGCAGAGGGCATTTGAGCAAGTTCTCCGCTGGTTTGGCTACTTGAAGTACATGTGCACTTATGCATGTGTGTGTGTGATTTAGATAACAAACACCCAAAGTCAGAGAACTTGGACAGTGGAGGAGCAAAGAAATCCCAATGGCTATAGAATGAACCCAAGCGGTATTAATAAGCATACCTTATTATTGGAGTTGTTATCGTGATGGTATAAGACAGGGTAAACAGAACATTGAGCACAGCTCAGTGGTTACAACAAGAACAATTCTCCCTATGGGCGGTGTCTTTCTTATTTTTCCCATGGCTGGGACAGAACATCCCAAATAAAGCAACTTAAGGAAGGGAGGGTTTCTTTTGGCGCACAGTTCCAAGACCTAGTTCATCCAGATGGAAAAGGTATGTTGGCAGGAGCCGGAGGCATCCACAGTCCAGTCATAAGGAAGAGAGTGATGAATGCCAGCTTTCTCCTTTGTATGTAATCCAGGACCCAGACCTATGGAATGATGCCACCCACGGTGGGCGGCTCCTCCCACCCCAGTTCACCTGATATAGAAAATCCCTCACAGATGTGTCTAAGGTTTTGTCTGCCAGGTGCTTCGAGATGCCATCGCATTGACAATAGAGATTAGCTACCCCCCCGGGTGTTGTTGGAGACCGAGGAAGTCTCTCTGGGGCGGAGCTTTGAGCCGGTGTGCACAACTTGGGAGGGGTCTGATGCAGAGTGCAGGGTACAGAGGGAGCAATTGGCTTGCTCGTTGGGAACACAGAGATAAGTG
This sequence comes from Mastomys coucha, assembly GCF_008632895.1. Classification (NCBI taxonomy): domain Eukaryota; kingdom Metazoa; phylum Chordata; class Mammalia; order Rodentia; family Muridae; genus Mastomys; species Mastomys coucha. Next base: position 32,786,588 of record NW_022196909.1, read on the forward strand.
TGATTAGCTATGTTGGCTATGATGAGGTCAGATTATTCAATGGTGTTGTGCAAATTCTTGGGCTTCTTGCAGCCAAACTGATCACTGCCCAGGCATAGCGCACGAGTAAGATGTTCCTCCAGTTCTAGTTACTATAGCCAGCGCTTTCCTCCTTCCTACACAGAGACTCCATCTGTGTCCCAGTACAGAGTCAATCTGGCATTGTCACAGAGGGTCAGGGACAGCCTAGCTGACCTCAGCAGGAAAGGCAACCACATATCATCTTCATGGAATCGGGGCTGTTGCCAGTATGAGAAGAGCCAGCCTTGGCTTTGTGTCGAAGGAGCCAGGAGACTCTGGGAGCAATCCGCGCCCACAGGAGACAAGGGACGTGCTAGGGTCGAAAGCCAGCTAAATTTTTATTAAACTTGTAAAAGAATCCACGAGGCCAAGGTCTTGAGAAGGGGCATGCACTGAGAGTGTCAGAGAAAGTAGCCAGAGACACTGCAAAGGTTGGAACCTAAAATGATTGGCCTTGGTGTCTGCGTGCCCAAACCTTTTAAAAGGATAAAGATTAGCCTTGGTTTCTGTTTGTTTACTCGACACCAGTCGACTTTTCAAAGGTTTGTCTTCTTTGTCATCCAAGGAAATATTTTCCCTATGTAAGATCTTTTTTTCCTTTTTCTTTTAAAATGAAATGGCTTGTTTCATCAAAGAAATGTGTTTGCATCAAAAGGCATGGCATCGCCAGGTGGTGGTGGCGCATGCCTTTAATCCCAGTACTTGTGGGAGGCAGAGGCAGGCAGATTTCTGAGTTTGAGGCCAACCTGGTCTACAGAGTGAGTTCCAGGACAGTCAAGGCTACACAGAGAAACCCTGTCTTGAAAAACCAAAAAAAAAAAAAAAAAAAAAAAAAAAAAAAAAAAAAAAAAAAAAAAGGCATGACATCAGATACTGAACCACTGATATTATCTTCCATGCACCTGATGTATATGAAATGCAGGCTTTGCAAAGTACAGAAGTTCACAGGTGCGTAAATTTGTGGATTCCGGGGCCGCTTGCAAAGATTCAGACTCATCATCTTGGAGCAGGGCCTGGGAACATGCTTTCAGCAAAGCTCTGATCCATTTGGGATGTTCAGTCCACGTTTAGAAACCCTAGTGTACATGAGTAGAGCAGTACTTCTATTTCAAGGGCTCTACCAGTCTCTACATCCGCACTGTCGAGAAGCTAGGATACTTTCCAACTCCTGACTCCCGGCTTCCTCTCTCCTCCCTCGTATTTATGCATCGTGTGTGCAGTCTGTGTGAGGCACTTAACTGATAGGGTAGACACATGGAAAGGAAGATGTCTGCCCTCTGAGAACATGTATGTGGACATCATCATCACATGTTCGGAAGATAGCTAAAGGTCATCTGTTGTAGATGTGCGTTTTACCACATATGAGCTTAATTACGAGAGTTCCTTTTGGTAAGGGACCCGATAGAGAGAGAGAGAGAGAGAGAGAGAGAGAGAGAGAGAGAGAGAGCAGAGTCACAGTGCTTATGTAGCCTCTGTCCCAACAACACAGGACAGAGTTCTGAAGGGTCAAAATTCAAAATGAGACGCTGTTTTTGATCCACTGTAATATTTATATTAAGTTGGATAAAACATACCCAGCTTTCAGGGCAGTAGGTCAACTTACTAATGGCAAAATTAATAAGTATTAAGTAAATGGCATGAACTGTAGGAAGCAGGAAGGTGGCCATTCAAGCTCATCCAGATAAAGCACATCAACCACACACAAGCGGCCAGGAGAGATGAAAACTGCTGAGGCGGATTCATTGTCAGGCCACGCCCTCTAGTGGTGAAAAGGAGACTTACCACGGCTCTGCATTGAAGGCATTTCCCAAGCAGGCAATACCTCGGCTCTGCAAAGTCAGGTGCTATAAGCTCTCTATGGCTCCTGATCCCACAAGCTGTGCACAGAACACACTGCCACGTATACATACTAACAGACACACATGAACAGACGCTAACCTACAAACACACACACGTGCACACATAGTAATCTAAGCACATACTAACACTGAATAAACCCATACCAACACATACACAAGGGCACACACACGAACGTACTAACAAGAAGGAACACACGTAGTAGAATCCAAAGAGCACGCCCATACTAACACATGCTAACATACAACACCTGTTCACATACTAACATACACATGGATACACACAAATATGCTCACTAATTCGCAAACATGCTAACATAATACACTAACACACTAATATGCCCACACACATAACACTAACATGCATACTAATCACATATTAATACATACACATATCAACATATACAATATACCCGCAGTTGTACATGCACAGACACACAGTAGCACAAAGACAAAAGCATACTAATAGACCTGCTAACAAATACATGGATACCGATATACTATTATGTACTAAACACACACTGAGACATATACACACTAACATACACTAACATATATGCTAACACACATACCATACCAACATCAGTCCACACTAACATAGACATACTGACACGCACATAGAGCAAACATAAACTTAATAGCACATATAAACTGGCACATAGGTATGCGAATTTAGAAGGAAGTGGCTTATGAGTTACCCTTGGGTAATATGGCAGCCTGTTAGCTTCCTATAATACACAGTTAGAGCAAATAACTCCCTCAAAGGGTTCTTGATATTGTGCCTGTCACCACAACTGTTCCCAGAACCCTTTACTTAAAAGCAAAAGGAAGGTGGGGGTGGCACACATCTTCAACCTCAGAGCGCAGGAGGCAGAGGCAGGTGGATCTCTGTGAGTTCGAGGCCAGCCTGGTCTACAGAGTGAGTTCCAGGACAACCAGGGCTACATAGAGAATCCCCGCTCTATACTCAAAAAAACAAAACCCAAAACCTACCCACCCCCAAGAGGAAGAAGGTAGCACGAGTCTCCTCTAGAAGAATAAAATTTTCTGTTTACATGTTCACGTTTACTCTATGCCAGGAAGAGGATTTACTGGGGGGGGGGGGTCAAGAAAAGCAGGATATCATAGCTCAGCTCTTTAAGATAACGTCAACAAGCTGCTTCTTAAAGCAAGTGAATTGGTGCCTCATGCTCTGAGGCTGAGGCAGGGGGATAGATAGAACTTTGAGGCCAGTGTAGATCACATAAATGGGATCCAGTTCAGCTCAGAGTACAGAGTGAGATCCTGTCTCCAAACAATTAAAATAAAGAAGTAAATAAATTTAGGGGCAGGGGATGGGGCTCGAAGAGGAGAGGGTCCTTCCAGCATGGGCTTTTTATCCTCAGCACCTCCTTATATGAGGTGCACATCTGCGGTCTCAGCACTTGGCAGGGAGCAGAAAAAGAGCAGAATCCATGCTCACACACACAGGTGCCCAGGGCGGGATCCATGCTCACACACGCAGGTACACAGGCAGGATCCATGCTCACACACACAGGTGCCCAGGGTGGGATCTGTGCTCACATACACAGGTGCCTAGGGCGGGATCCATGCTCACACACACAGGTGCCCAGGGTGGGATCTGTGCTCACATACACAGGTGCCTAGGGTGGGATCCATGCTCACACACACAGGTGCACAGGGTGGGATCTGTGCTCACACACACAGGTGCCCAGGGTGGGATCTGTGCTCACACACACAGGTACACAGGCAGGATCCATGCTCACACACACAGGTGCCCAGGGTGGGATCTGTGCTCACACACACAGGTGCCCAGGGCGGGATCCATGCTCACACACACAGGTGCCCAGGGCGGGATCCATGCTCACACACACTGGTGCACAGACCCACTCAAGAGCAGCCTCAACTCCATAGCAAGTCCAGGGCCTCAGCTATGCCAAACATTGCCTCAAATAAACAAATAGATCAAATAAATATATTTTAAAGTAGTTTTCTTCAGTTTTATCAGTTGTAAAGTGACCTCACCCACATTTCCCTATCTCTGTCCATCCTCCTCCCCCAAAACATTCACAGAGATTATATACTCACTTTTTTTCCGCTATGGGTGCGTATTGTAGAAAGATGTTAAACAGGAACAACTTCTGAAATCACTGAGAGCAGAGATGGCGTTTTCTCATCTGTGCATGTACCTGTAGCATTCGGCTCTCTGGCTCTGAGAGCTAACAGTGAGAGGCTTCCAGGAATATGCTTGGCTGCTTGCAGGACCCCTTTGCAATGCCACGGGCTCACCCATGACATTGTTTAAGGGCTGATTATACACCTTGTGTGGAACTGACCTCTCCTGACCACATTACAGAAAAGCCTGCTGACAGAAATGCGATTCCTGGCACAAAGTTTACCAACTCTGAAACTAGATCTTATTAACTCCCAGCTGGCTATCTCTTTAGCATTTGCTTTTCCAGCTAAGGGGCTCTGGGTTCCAATAGGCAGGACAGTGGCCATCATGATGGTGTGGATCATGGAGGGTCCGGAAAGAGATTCAAGGAATGTTTATCTCCTACCAAACACAGATTTCTTCGTGAAGATTTTTTTTTTTTTT
>NW_022196909.1:32791112-32795328 GCF_008632895.1 Mastomys coucha
TTTTTTGCCTTGAAGTTCTGAAGTGACTTCATGAATGACCAAAGTCTTATAGGTCATCAAAATTGTCCTTACTAATTAACATGTTCATGTACTATTGCCAATAATCTGGACATGTTCGCTTAACTTTCTTGTGGAATTAAATTTCAACAATCGCCATCTGTGCCTGTTGCTTTTCCTCCTAAATATAAAGAATAGGACTCTAGGCTCCATGAGTAAACTGCCTAATGCTCAGTTATGGGGACCTGAGCTTCGGTCCCCAGAACCCATGTTGTCCTAGTTAACTGACTGTCTATTTGTCTCAGCAGGGAAGGGAGTCTCAACTGAGTGATAGCCCATATCATACTGGCCTGTCGGGGATCATCTTGATTGTTAATCGATGTAGGAGGGTCCAGTCCACTGTGGGCGGCACCATCCTCTGTGCAGGTGGTTCTGAGCTGTAGAAGAAATCTAGCTTATGGTATGGATGGACCTGAAAGTGAGCCAGGAAGCAGCATTCCTCCACGGTTTCTGCCCAGTGATACCCTGTAGTCAACAACCCTCTTCCTTCCCTGGGTTGCTTTTGGCCACAGTGTTTTGTCATAGAAACAAAGGAAATTAAAGCACCGCGTACATGTAAAGATACAGTGATCTGTGTGTTTAGTGGAAATAGCAAACTTCGGAGAGGCCGGGAAGCCATGGAGAGAAGGCATCCCAGCATCAGACTCTGGCTCCCTCCTGTACTCACATGAACAAGGCTGTATGCATACACACATGTACACACACACACACAGAGAGAGAGAGAGAGAAAGAGAGAGAGAGAGAGAGAGAGAGAGAGAGATGAAGACTGGGAGAGGGAAGTAGAAAGGAGGGGGAGGGAGAGGAGGAAATGAATGGAAAGGGAGGGGGAGAGGAGGGGAGGGAAAAGGAGAGAAAGGAGGAGGGGAAGGGAAGGGAAGAAAAGGGAGGGGAGGAGGAGGGAAAGGAAGGAGAGGAGAGGAGAGGGAAGGAGGTGGGGAAAGGGGTTAGGGGAAGGGGGGAAGGGAGAGGAGGGGGAGGGGAGAGGAGGGGAAGGGAAGGGCTGTGTACCTTCTAGCCATTTAAAAAAAAATCCCAGCGATTTAACTTACAGATTCTAGTTACTTTTGTGCGAGTTAGTCAAGATTCCAGGCTACATAACTTGTATGGATATTGGAACTTTCCTATCTGTCTAGAAGAAAATTCACCCTGCCCGCAAGATCTGCAAACTTGTTTTCTGCCAATTGCAGTGTCTTGGATAAGACACCAGGTGGCAGTAGCTCCTCTACACGTATATAAACGAAGGTTGCAAACACGTTTAGATTGGTGTGTCAGTAAGGTGGGCTTAGAAAGGAAAGAAGTGGGGTTGGGGGTACAGCTCAATCAGTAAAGTGCTTGCACTCCGTGAACAAAGCCCTGGGTTTGGTCACCATCACTGCACTAGCAGTATTATGACTACCCCTTACCTGCAATCTCAGCCCTTAGGAGGTGGAGGCAGGACCTTATTGAAAGGTGAGGTGGGTGAGTGGATGGGGGAGCGCCCTCATAGAAGCAGGGGGAGGGGGTGGGATAGGAGGTTTGCAGAGGGGGAAACCGGGAAAGGGGATAACATTTGAAATGTAAATAAGTAAAATATCCAATAAAAGAGAAAAGAAAAGAAAAGAAGAGAAAAGAAAAGGAGGAAAATGGAAGAGAGGGAGGGAGAAATAAAAAGGAAGGAGGGACAGCCAGCCAGAGGAAGGGTGGAAGGCTGATGAGCCTCTCAGAGGGTTAAGAAACTTGCTACCAAGCTTGACTGTGTGTTTGATCCCTAGAACCCACATACATGGAAAGATCCAACTCCCGAATGTTGGCCTCTGGCCTCCAGACCTCCATCTGTGAACTGTGGCATGCTCACACGCATAAAAACGAAGAATCGCCAGATAAACAAATGCAAAACACAAAGAAATGCTAGAGTAAAGAATCTCAAACATCCTCTCTCTCTCTGCTACTGCCCCCTCTCTCCCTCTCAATTAAACCTCTTGAAAGAAACAAAGAAAGAAAGAAAGAAAAAGAAAGAAACCCAAATACCAAGGAGAGAAATACGTTAAAAATGTTTTGGGTGTCAAATGTGACATTCTACGAATCCATGGAAAACATGGGCAAAAATAGGTAACTTGGCTGACCAATCATTTTCGATAGAAATAGTATTTTATTAAGTATACTGAAGATGACATACTTGAGTACACCTTTTATCGCTTTGCCTGTAAAGAATATGACATCACAGACTTAGGCAACAGGTCAAAAGAAATTCTTTTTTTTTCTTTCTTTTTGACTTTTATACCTTAAGGACTTGGACATTGCTAGGGGTTTGGATAAAAACATGGCTGCACAGGTGCATGGTAAAAAAATAACTTGTGTTAGTTAACGGAATGGATGCGAACAGGTACCAATGTCGCTCTCTGCCAACGAACTGGCTTTCCCACGGACTTTGCAGGTGTCTTAAATGTGAACAGCGCCTGCCGCTTTGTTGTCTCACCCTTATCCTTCCATTTCCTGAAAATGAGTTGCTAAGACTCCTCACCCTCCTAGCAGGAGAGCCTTACACCATTCTAGACGGGACCTGCTTCATCCCTGAAGCACGAGCTACCAGTGAGAGCATATGCTCTCAGACAATCATCCGGAAGGCACCTGTGAGGCCAAACACCCTCCTCATTGAGAGGATCATAATAAAAGTGAAGTCATGAGAAAATAAGTTGCTTCCGAACATCAGGAAACCTGGGCTCTGCGTTAAGAGCCTGGTTGAGTCCTCACCTCTTTGAAAACTCATTTTGGGATGGGGGTGGCGGTGGGGGTAGGGTGTTCTTAAAGTCCTTCCCAATCTCCCCTACAAGGACTCAGTGGTCCTTCAACACATCATGGCCCTCCTCTTTCTCTATTTCTCCCTCTAAATTAGAGAAGAATCAAAAACTCAAGTTAGGTTATGGATGAGAGGTACTGGGAAGGGGGTAGCCTGAGGTAAGATATAGTGTAGATGGACGTTGCCTTGGGTGCACCCAACCCGGGAGACTCAAGGTCTGTTTGTGGCTCTTCTTTTGCATTGACACCATCTCTCAGAAAGAGCCAGGTCCGTTCACTCCTTCTGGAGTGAAACAGACAGGTCACATGGTCGGAGCCTCTGCTGGCTCCATAGTGCGCTGGTCCAGAGGACTTCACTTCGATTCCCAGCACTGCCCTGGTGATTTGCATTCAGCTCACCTGGGTAAGGCTATGCGCTGTCCTAGTTTTTTTTTTTTTTTTTTTTAACTCACTCTGTAGACCAGGCTGGCCTCCAACTCAGAAATCCGCCTGTCTCTGCCACCCAAGTGCTGGGATTAAAGGCGTGCGCCACCCCTTGGCCGGCTTGTCCTAGTTTTAACAAGGACTCTGTGTGATGTTCAAGGAAATTTGGGAAATATGGATCTAGGTACACAACCCTTTACTTTGCCGAATGAAGCAACTGAAGCTTGGGTAGACATCAGGGACTAACGGCTCCTTAAGCACCTTCAGTTTTAACCTGGAAGCTTTCCTACCCCCATTGTTCCTCTTTTGGGGATTTATTTCAGGGTGTGTGTGTGTGTGTGTGTGTGTGTGTGTGTGTGTGCACGTGTGTTTATAGGTAAGTAGGTATGTGCACTTATGCATGTAGGTGCCTGAGGAGTCCAGGAGAGAAACTCAGATCCCCTTAGAGCTGGAGTTAAGAGGCAGTTGTGACTTGCCTTACAGGAAGAAACTGAATTCACATCCTCTGCAGGAACAGAACGCTCTTTGAATTACCGACTGTGTTAGTCAGGGTTTCTATTCCTGCACAAAACACCATGAGCAAGAAGCAAGCTGGGAAGGAAAGGGTTTATTCTGCTTACACTTCCACACTGCTGTTCATCACCAAAGGAAGTCAGGACAGGAACTCAGACAGGGCAGGAACTTGGAGGCAGGAGCTGATGCAGAGACCATAGAGGGATGCTTCTTACTGGCTTGCTCAGCCTGCTTTCTTATAAAACCCAAGACTACAAGCCCCGGGATGGCACCATCCAAAATGGGCCCTCCAACCCTTGATCACTAATTAAGAAAATGCCTTGCAGCTGGATCTCATGGAGGCATTTCCTCAAGGGAGGATCCTTTCTCTGTGCTAATTCCAGCTTGTGTCAAGGTGACACACAAAACCAGCCAGTACACCGACCATCTCTCCAGACCAGTTCCACCC
>NW_022196909.1:32795338-32807838 GCF_008632895.1 Mastomys coucha
GAAGAAGAAGAAGACGAAGAAGAAGAAAAAGGAAAGAAAAAGAAAAGAAAAGAAAAGTCTAGGGGACTGGGAACTCCCTACTATGGTTCTACTTCCTTAGTATTCCCAGGGAAACTCTAGGCTGACTGTTCTCAATTCTCAATACCCCCTTTCCACAGTATCCGGATTTCTACCCTCAGTGTATTGGAGGCCCACACTGGATTTAGGGTTTTAAAAAAGAGGCATTTGTAGGTAACATCTCACGGGACATTCCCTGGGCCTCTGTTGGGGCTCCTGTATTCCACTTTGGATCCCCGTCAGAACCACTCAGTTCTGGGTGACTATAGAAGCTGGCGAGATGCTCAGAGCAAGTCCTTCACAGCAGCGACAGAAAGGCATTGGTCATGGGCTGTCATTCCTGAAGGCCGTCTGCGCCCGAGCAACGTGTAGCTTTTCCTAAGAAGGACATCAAAGTGAGTGCGTGTGTCTACTAAAGGCTTGATACTTGAAATCGACAAGACAGAAATATCCGGCCAACCCCAACGGTTAGGCAACCAAGCTGAGAGCAGGTGAATCAGTAGCCTTGATGGCCAAAGTCAGTGAATCATCCACTGTCCGGATGGAAATCATTTTCAGAACCCAACTTCTGGGGCTTCCAAAAAACTCCTTAGTTATTTTAGTAACTAACTCCCAAGCTCTAGTGGAGTTATCTTGGCCCTTTTCTTAACCCCCCTTGGGTATTTGGGTTTTGTGCATGTGTTTTTATTTGCTTTCTTTTTGTTGTCATTGTTATTGGCTTTGTTAGATTAAAGCCAGGTCTCCCGTAGCCCAGGCTAACCTCAAACTCATTATGTAAGCAAGAATGACCTTCAATTTCTGACACCCCACCTCTACCCCCCAAGGACTACAGTATGTGCCACCACACCACGTTTGGGTGGTACTGGAACCCAGAGCCTCATGCATGAGAGGCCAGCCTTTGATCCATGAAACCACCTCCCCCAGTTCAACCTGTTTTATTCCTCTTGGAGAAGTCTCGGGTGAACGTAGACCAAGCCTCTCCGAGGAGCAGCTCATACTCCAGCAGAGTGTACTTCCTTTTGGCTCGATGCCCCTGCTAATCTGGGCCTTCAGAGGAAAAGCAGAGTGTTGAGAGGTTTTCCTGGATCACATCCTTAGACTTGCTAAGCCTCGTAATGACTGGAGACGGAGTGCCAAATCTGGGCTTACTGGGAGAGTGCGTCAAGTAAATCTTAGAGTTTAACATGGACTATGCTAGCGCTAGAGAGATGGCTCAGTGGTTGCGAGCATTTTCTGCTCTTCCAGAGGGCCTAAATGTGGTTTCTCTCTCTCTTGGGCAGTTCGCAACTGTTGCCCAGCTCTAGTTCCGGGAGATCTGACGCCCTCTTCTGGACTCTGCATAAACGTAAGCATGCATACACATATACAAAAATAGAAATAAAAAGTAAATTTTTAAGGGGCTGTAGACACAGTTCGGTGGCTAAGGGGGGGGGGCACACTGCTCCTCCAGGGGACCTGGTTCAATTCATAGCACCCACATCTGGCTGTTCACAACCACTTGTAAACTCGAGACACTTTGATACCCTCTTCATACATATGGTACGCAAGCACTTGGGCACACACAGAATAACTGTGTAAGTGTCTTAGTCAGGGTTTCTATTCCTGCACAAACACCATGACCAAGAAGCAAGTTGGAGAGGAAAGGGTTTATTCAGCTTACTTCCATATTGCTGTATATCACCAAGGAAGTCAGGACTGGAACTCAAGCAGGTCAGGAAGCAGGAGCTGATGCAGAGGCCATGGAGGGATGTTTCTTATTGGCTTGCTTCTCCTGGCTTGCTCAGCCTGCTCTCTTATAGAGCCCAAGACCTCCAGCCCAGGGATGGCACCACCCACAAGGGGCAATTGAGAAAATACCCCACAGCTGGATCTCATGGAGGCACTTCCCTAACTGAAGCTCCCTTCTCTGTGATAACTCCAGCCTGTGTCAAGTTGACCCACAAAACTAGCCAGTACAGTAAGTAAATAATTTTTTTAAAAAAATATTTAAAGTAGAATGTTCTGGAGACAGATGCTTCTTCCTATTATTTGAAACAAGGTTGTTGTCAATGAGTCCTTTCGATCTTACTGGCTGACATGTTTGAAAGTCATCCTGGCCTTTAGCTGTCTCTGAATTGGCTCTTTCAAACTTTCCTACCTTCTGCCATCAGACTAGCACTGGCCTCTCTCTTGTGTTGAACATTTACAGTTCTGTAACACTGGATCAAGTTGATTGAAAATACAGGCGTACTAATTACAGACGTCCCATTAGCACCATTTAATGCTTTAAAATCCCTCCAGTGGCCATTGGTTAGTCCCATTTTTATATTCCAAAGTTTGTCCTGATTTGCTTTGTTCTCATCATTGAAAGATCATGGCATTACACATATCTTGTGTGTGTGTGTGCGCGTGTGTGCATGCTCATGGATGTATACATGCTCATGTGTATGTGTGTAGAGGCCAAAGGTCAATTTCAAGTATCAATCCTCTGATATCATCCACCTTAGGTTTATTTGTTTGCTAGTTTGTTTGTTTGTTTGTTTGAGGTAGGAAGTCTCATTGGCATGATTTAATTGATGTGACTAGGCTTCTGGGCCAGTGGCTTCCAGACCAGTGAGCCACAGAGATCTTCCTGTTTCCACCTCCCCAGTACTTGCCACCACGCCCAGCTTTTAAAGTGGGTTGTGGGAATCGAACTTGGGTCTTCCTGCTTGTGTGCAGCAAACATTACACCAACTGAGTCTTCTGCAAGCCCACATGCACATTTTAGCCTAGAGGTTTATCCTAAAAACACACACTGTGTGTGACTTACACACAGTGTAGATTCCCTGTGATCTACACTGGCTAGAGGTTTATCCTAAATACACACTCTGCTAAATACCTCCGTGATCTACGCTGCTTACATTAACTGCTACCATTGAAAAAATAATGTGTCAACTTAAAAAATATTGCGTGTAAGTAACAGGTATGACAACATATAACAGGTCATATGATATATAACATGTAAGAGATATAGAGACATGGATTTCATCACTGCTTTTAAAAAGAAGCAAAAATATCTCACTCGCTGAAATAGAAAGGTGTCAAGGAAATATTGTAAAGAGAAACAAAAATTGTATGTATGCAAGCATGCATGTATACATGTATGTATGTATGTATGTATGTACATATATGTATGAAGCTCCACATGAGTTGGAAATGTTTTTTATACGTGTATATATCCTTGTTTGTGTAAAGAAGATCCTGGAAGGATACCCAATAAAAGTTTTGTCTTTATAATTAACAATTATTGCTTGCTAGTAATTTCACAAATAATTGGAAAGAGCAGAAAACTCAATGTGTTTTTCTAAGTCTAGAGCTGTTGGCCAAAATCAATAGCTCTGACCCATTTGTAATAAAGTAGCCAGTTTCCAGGCAGAGCCATCGCAGTGGAGACTAGAAAAACATGATAGAGACAGATGGTGAGGCCCAGGACTTTTTACCAACTCTTCTGGATTTTCCCTTTGGCCAAACACATTATGAGCTGTTTAAAAGGGAAACGCTATAATTATATCCCGAATGGCAAATAAAACCGGCAGCAAAAAGACGTGATTAGATTCTTAGTCCCCATTACCACTTCTGTCAAAACAGGCGTGGCAGCCACTCAGTCGGCTCACTCGGGAGCACACCTAAGGCCACACCTCATACTAATGACAACATTAGTTGTCATACTAATGTCTTGTTTGTCGGATGTCTTGTGCCTGGTCTTGAAATAGAAAGAAAAATAGTCATTGTGACTCACCCAGCAGGTTCCACGGGTGAGCCCATGTGCCCATGGACTTTCCTGGCGACTCTTTCTCTTTCCCATTTCCATACCTAGTACTTCAGTGACAAATGAAAGATTGTTCTTAAAGAGTTGCCACCAAGCCAGCATTTCATGCTTTACCTGGGGTTTTGTTTTTTATGCTGTATAAAGCTTATGCTTTAAAAGGAACTTGGGGATGTAGCTCAGTTGACAGAATTGATGATGCTTATACTATGTGCTGAGCCCTGTGTTTGATCCCAGTACCACATACACCAGGCTAGTGATGCATGCCGGCTGTCTCGTAACTCAGAGGATCAGAAGTTCGAGGTCATCCTTGGAAACATAGCAAGCTTGAGGCTACCCAGTCTGAAAAATAAATATATAGTCAATAAAATTTAAATGAAGTTTTTAAAAAAAAACCATATGAGTATCATGGACAGTTCAAATGGAAGGATTTTTTTTTAATGGTTTTGGGGAAAAACTTTATATTCTAAGTATATTACATTGTTCGCCTTCAGTGAACTGCTATTGTTCAGAAAAGGAAATCTTGGGAAGCATGTAATATCTTGCCTGTAATCTGCATTTAGCAAGCTAAGGCAGGAGGATTGCTGCTAGTTCAAGGACAGCCTGGAGTGTATAGTAAGGAAGGCCTGATCACAGATAGATAGATAGATAGATAGATAGATAGATAGATAGATACATACATACATACATACATACATACATACACACATACATAGATGGATAGATAGTAAGATGGATGGATAGATAGATGATAGATGGTAGGTAGATACATGATGGATAGATGGATAGATAGATACATGATGGATAGGTAGTTATGTATAGATAGATAGATAGATAGATAGATAGATAGATAGATAGATAATAGGTGATGGATAGGTGGATGGATAGATACATACATATGTATGTACATAGGTAGACAGATAAATGGATGGATAGATAGATGAAGATAGATGGATAGATATACATACATAGATAATACATGATGGATAGATGGATGGATAGATAGATGGATGATAGGTAGATAGCAACAGACAGGTGGGTGAGAAAACAAAACAAAAACTTCAGAGATGATGAGACAGATTTCAAAAGCACACAAGACAAGAGCCACTTCAAGTACATGAAACGAGAACCTTAAGACTATGATGCAACCACTGTGCTGTAACTCTTCTCTAAGTGAGAAATCCGAGGCAGGTATGGGATGTCCTTGGCTTACAGCATCCAAATGGAATGGTGGTTATACTTAACGATGGGTAATTCAATTACATTGTGTTTATGAGACAGAGCACACAGTACCATTAACAATATTAGTGGCGAACACATCTCAGCTCTGTTTACTCAACCTCCTACTGATCTTCCTGGTCGAATGCCATGGCAGTCCCTGGGCTGTGGCCTCATCCTGGCTAAGGACCATTTAGGAAGCAATACTATTCAAAAATACCAGAGCCCTATGTGTTTCTCTCCAGTTCTAGCCCTGACACCTCACAGCCAACAGAATGTCTGCTGCTTTGCCTCTTCATTGCTGAAGAGAGGCGGGAACGGAAGAAAAGTTCATCCTCATTTCTCCCTTTGACACAGAGCCAATAGCTGAAACTTCCTAAGAAGTTGGGAGAATGGCACATTTGCTGGCACCGTGTCCCTAGTAAACGGTGACAAAGTAAAGCACGGCGCATTGAAAGTTCCTGAGGAAGAGACGCTCTGTTAATTATTTTTACTTCCCGTGATGTCTCTGGCAAAAGAAAAAAAAAATAAACTAAAAAAAAAAAGACAATTTTCTTTGGCTTTGGTTTGCAGAAAATTCAAGCATGGTGGGAAGGTATGGTGGAGCGTCTCAGCTCAAAGTCTCACTAGGCAGGAAGCAGAGACCAAGCAAAAGCAGTGTGTGTGTGTGTGTGTGTGTGTGTGTGTGTGTGTGTGTGTAGCCATGTCTGTGTATGTATACCCGTGTTTGTATCTCTGTGTGTGCGTGTGTATGTCTGTGTATGTCCATGTGTGTGTTTGTATATGTGTGTGCGCATGCATGTGTATGTATGTGTGTGTGTGGCTGTGTGTATGTGTACCCATGTTTGTATCTGTGTGTGTGCATGTGTATGTGTTTGTATATGTATGTGTGCATGTGTGTATGTATTGTGTGCATGTGTATGTGTTTGTATATGTATGTGTGCACGTGTGTATGTATGTGTGTGTTCATGTGTGTGCACATGCGTGTGTATTCGTGTATGTGTATGTACCCATCTCTGTGAGTATTTGTATATGTGTATGCATGTGTATGTATGTGTGTGTGTGTAGCCATGACTGTGTGTGTGCATGTGTACCCATGTTTGTGGATCTGTGGATCTACACGTGTGTGTGTGTGTTAGTGGTAGGATTTAAACAATCTCCAAATCCCAAGGACTTGTCCCCGGTAGCCTGCTTTTTCCGGCTGGGCTCCACCTCCACCTAAAGGTTCTAGAACCTTCTAAAATATTACCATCTATGGAGAGACAAAGTGCTGGTAGCATGTATCTGTGGGGCACATTTCATATTCAAATGAAAACACATTATCAGCTTTTTACCATGAATGCAAACTTACTGTATGCATGGGGGTGTATTTGCATGCATATTCTCCCACACAATACCCACACAGAATTTAGGAATAATTGCCAGGAATAATTACCTTATTAACAACAGCTCAAAAAGTGTGTTTTTTTTTCTTTCCTTTTTCTTTTGTTTTTGGCTTTTTTTTTTTTTTCGGGTAAGTTCTTACTATGTAGCTTTGACTGACCTGGAACTCACTATTTAGATCAGGTTGGCCTTGAACTCAGAGAGATCCACCTGCTTCCCCAGTGCTGACATTAAAGGTGTGTGCCACCATGCCTGACTTCTGTTTATTTTCTAATTGACTCAAATGTTCCCCGAAGACCTTTTCTTTATTATCATTGTTGTTCTTGCTGTTGTGTATACATGTACGATACATGTGCAGTGTGCCCAGGCACCAAGGTGCATCTGTGCATATCAGAGGACAGTCTATGGGGATTCGTTCCATCATGTGGGTTCCAGAATCTAACTCAGATCTTCAGTCTTTGCACAAGCATCCTTGGAACATCTCACTGGCCCCAATAGTTCAATTTTTAGCACATCAAAATCACCTTCAGATCAAGGGGAAATGCCATGCTGTAGCCTGTAGCACTTTGGAAAAAGGCTGTCCCTGAAGTGAGCCCAGGTTGAGATTCAGATCTTTACTGTCAGACAGGCACAAGAGGCAGCGGTGGCCAACGCCCCCACTTCATACTCTCCGTTGTTCCATTTACAAAACTGAGAAGCTCTCTGCAAAACCCCAAAGACGTCCCTAAAGAGGGTTAACACCCAGAGGCATTTGCAATTAGAGACAGTAGTCATTTAGGACCAGGGCCGTTCCCAACAGCAGAGGGCAGCATTGTGCACCTGCCGTTCCACTCAGCCACTGCTCAGCCACACTGTTCACCGGTGGCTTCAGCTGTATTTGTGGACATTGGCACTAGGGAAACGAGGAAGGCTATCAATTGGGGCGTTTCCCATCATGCTCCCAAGCCAGTTGTTAAAACTGTAGCGAGTAATTAGGAGCGCCCCACAGAAAACGCTTGTAAGAGAGATGACCGGTTTGGAAAGACAGCTATGTGTGGAGACTGCTGCTTGAGAGAACTTTGCAACATCAACCCGGTGCTGAGCTCCCATCTGGGCATGCGTCAGGCTGGAATGGAAGACATATTTCTTTGAGAAGCTATCTATATCCATAATGCCTTTAAAGAGCTTCCGTGTCCATTCTCTATGATACCATTGAGGAACTATAGCAGGAGCCACATCAGCGTTCATGTCTTAACATGCTTCTTCCTTTATCTATCCTAAAAAAATTCCAAGCACGTTAGTAGTCGCATATGATTCACGTATACTGAAGACAAGGTAAGACCTGGGACAGGAGCAGGGTCTCTGAGCTCCTTCTTGCAACAGAAGATGACTACCGGAGACTCTGAACTGCTCATTGTGGAGAGAATAGGAGTGCCCAGCCCTAAATGCAATTAATCAGTATCGCACATCTCTCCCCACAGCTCAGGGATCGTCTTTGAGGAGAAGGTAGAGCCAGAGATGTTAACTGGACACAAAGAGAGAATGTTTGCCTAAGCACAAAAGAGCAGTCACCCGTACAAACTTGCTGCGGTTGGGATAGAAGCTCAAGACAGACAAAAATCTCAGCATGGAGGGCAAAGGTAAGCGCGAAATTCCCTAGCTGAGGACCTATTGGTAATTTGATGGCTTCTGGGAGAGGGGAGTCAGGGTTTCCTTAAGGGGTGTGTCCCCCTGGTAGATGGATCATATTCTGGGGGTTGTCCCCACGCCAGAGAATATTTGGGCAGTACAAATTGGATTCCGTGGGGTTTTTTAATTATTGTTTTTGAAGGGACATGATTTAGGTAGCTATGGATGGAGACAGGGATAGATCTGAGGGGAGACCGGGAAGGAAGTGAATACAATCATAACAGGTTGTATGAAAGTCTTCAAGAATTAAGGAAAGTACTTAAAAAAAAAAAAAAAAGGCCTGTGATTCGGCTCCAACGTTTCCACATTCTTCAGTTCTCCATTCTTAGGAAATACTGTCTTTCATATTTAGATAAAGTGAAAGATGGAGATATATTCATTTCCTCTCCCTTTTCTGTGACCAAATACCTGACAAGAAGCAATTTAAGGGACTTGTTTTAGCTCACAGCTTTACAGCGTGGCAGGCATAGCAGCTGGGACTCAGCCTACAGTGGCAGAGGGTTGAGCTTGGCTTATTCTGTCTTGGCAAGTCCAGAGGCAGAGGACAGACCGACGGAGTGCCAGGCTATTTCCTCAACCCCACTCTCTGGAGACCCCCTTTCTTCAGCCTGTTCCCACTTTCCAACCATTCCACAACCTCCTGGCTGTGGACCTCCAGCTGAGGATCGAATGTGCATATACTTCACATTTAAACCCTAACGGAGGCTTCAACGCTGGAGGGGGAACCAAGAGAGGTTGTCTCAGCCCTCAGAATAAATCAACCAACCACCAAAGAGAGAGGGGTGAGGGGAAGAAAGGGGTAGGGGGGAGGAAAGGGAAGAGGAGAGGGAGGGGGAGACGGAGAGGGAGATGGGGAGGGAGAGGGGTGGTCCAGAGACAGAGCTGAAGAATTTGCTTATGGAGTTACAAGAATAAAAATTCAAATATAGGTTTTAATTTATGGGGAGGGAGGTATCCATATTGATTGACTGTGGACAAGTTATTGTAACCTCAAAATGGAAAGTTACTATAACGCGATGGGAGGTGTGTGCATAGATGTATGGAGGTAACTGTGTGTGTGTGTAGAGGCCACAGGGCAAAGTTGAGTGTCATTTCTCAGACACTGCTCACCCTTGGATTTGGGACAAGTTCCCACAATAGCCTGGAATTCCCAGTAGGCTAAGCTGCCTCCCAGAGCCCCATAATCAGCCTCTCTTAGTCCACCCAGCCCTGGAATCACAAACACATGCTACCACACCTGGACTTTTCCTCCTTTAATGTGGGTTGTACGGAATCGAACTTACATCCTCACACTTGCAAAGCAATCATTGTACCAGTGGAATTGTCTCCCCAGCCCACGGCACTGTATTTCAACTTGGATTTTTTAAAAATTGTGACAGAATATCTTTTTATTCACTTAACAAAACTTTATTAAATCACTACTATATGCCAGGTATTCAGGTGTTTGTTTCAGTGTAAAGTATCACATTAGTGAGCTCAGGGGATTTTTTACCATGGATATCTTTGGGCTTCTCAGCTGGGAGGACCTGGGGCTAGTGAGTCCTTGTGCATTAGTTACAGAGTAATTACCAACCCACCAACCAAATAAACCTCTGTCCACTTACTTTATTTTTAATCAGCTCTTTATGTATGCCTTTATACACAGAAAGTTAGGAGTTCAGTTTGGAAGCCAGAGTGGAGGTCAAGCAAAGTGCACACACACACACACACTCACACATACACACATACACACACACACACATACACACATACACACACACACACACACACACACACACACACACACACAGGCCTCTCAGATTAGAGTCTTGGGGAACCAGTTATAATCAGGCATTTTTGTTTTCCTACAGGTGATATTTTTTTGTGGTCTATTACAAAAACTCATTAAACTCGCAAAATCATTTGTAATCAGATCTGATTTTTTTCTTTCATCCAGATCCAAGCCCTCATTCTGTTTCTGGGTCTTTCTTCCCACCAGTATAACCAAAGACTCTGTAACACAAGGCTGACTCTGACCTCGAACACATCGTGTAAAAGCAAGCACATTCAACTCTGAAAATAAGAATGACTTCAATAATCAGAATAACCTAATGTATAATCATAGTGCCAAATATCATGCTAGTAATTATAATTATTTCCCTCTCAAAATCAATTGGTGTGTAAGCTCAAAGCATGCATTTCATTATAGCCTAATTGGATTCATACAGCTGTGATCTCCTGGTAACCCTAATCCCTGTTATAAAATGGAAAAAAAATCATCATTAAATTTGATTTACATACTTTTTTAGTGTCACCTACATTGCCCTCTTGGCAAGGATTTTCTGTTCAAATTTCTTTTTGAATAGAGAGCTATAGTGATTTAGAATAACCTGAGGAGCATATTTCATATTCTCCTCGGAGTTCAAATAAAAATTTAACATTTTCATTCCTCATTTTCAAAATTAAATATTATCTCAAAGCCTGGCTTGCTAAAAAATTTCCAAAGAAATTCTGAAAGCACTAGTACGGTGAAGGGCCCCCTTTATTCCACTTATCATGGAATACGTAAAACTGAAATACGTTAATGGAGTAAGTCTTAGAATGGTTGACATTGGTATGTGTAGGTGTGTGTGTATGTGTGTTGCTTGCAAATGAGCATGTGTATGTTGGTGCATGTGCTCCCGGGTGCCTGTGGAAGCCCTAAGTTGAGTGTCTTCCTTAAATACACACCATATTTTCTTTTGAGACAAGGTCTCTCACAGATGCTGGACGGGGACAGAGTGTTGCAGCTAGGCTGGCTGGCTAGGGAGCCCCGGGGATCAGCCTGTCTCCAATCATCCAAGAGATCAAGAAGTCTCTCTCTTCTCTACCGCCTCCTTGGGGGTCCCTGCCATCTTCATTACACTTAAAGAGCTCTTTACAGAGTTTGGAGTATTTCTCTACCAGGGTATGGATCTAGAAACACTGTTGGGTGAGCTGGATCTTAAGTAAAAATTATGCCCATTGGCAGCAAGTTCTAGTTGTATTTGGGGTCTCCAGGAGAGGGTAATCAACCTCCTAGTCCAACAGGAAAGGGAACAACAAAGAGTATTTCGGGGATTGACTGGATTTTCACACCCAATCAGCTTTCCTCCAATCTGGTGTGCAGAGTGTTGGTCAGTAAGCTCGTTTCTACAAAAAGACATCTCTCCTCACACTGCAGACTGGGAGCCCGGCATAGCCAAACTCTGACTGTGGCTTCAAGATGTCTTAGTGTCATTAGTACAAGAGGTAATATGCTATTTTAGGATGGTTGTAATTATGTTTGTTCAGCCATGTTTAAATCCAGTCGTTTCAAGCATTAAGCTTGTAAATCCAACTAGGATTTTCCACAGTCTTTTTTTTTTATTGTTCCTATCAAAATAATTCATTACGACAGCCATTTGGCTTCGAGATTTCCTCACATTAGGCATTGTACTCTCGGCAAAAATAAACGAAAATAGGCAAATCTTTCTTTGACTGATGTAAGTAAAACATTACCAACCACCATTCACTACTAGAGACCTTAAACATAACTAGACCAGATTGCTTCATTTGACTGGTCATTTTTCCAGAGCTCTTCTGATACAAAATGTTTTTATGGGTCAGTGTTCAGAAAAAAAACAAAAAACAAAAAACCGAAACAGAAACATTCCAGAGGGATTGGATACTTTAGAAATATCATTGGAAGAACTAGAAAAGAAAATATGGAAGAAAGCCACCATGTGCTTTTGGGTTCACCGTTAATTTGCATAAAATTAACATAGTACTCTTGTGGCCCCGGGCCAAGAACTCAGGAGGCTGCCTTGGAGTAAAGTTTAGTCCATCTGCTTCCCTTTGTATTTTAGACTAATATATAAAGTCACTGTAAAGTGAAAAAGAATATGCATGTGTCTTCTCAGGGTTACGACAGATAAATGCTCAAACGCAATCTAATACTCTCCTCCTGGGATAAGCTTTCCTACGAAGCAGGTTTCAGTTTGTGTTCTTACAAATATGGAAGGAATTCCACTCTTGGATCCCTACATGCTCCGGCTTGTTTTTATGTTGACCCAACACAATCTAAAGTCATCTCAGAGGAGGGAGTCGCAATGGAGAAAATATCAACCTTAGAACGGGCTGTAGGCAAGCCTGTGGGGCATTTTCTTAATTAGTTATTAATGGAGAGCGTGGGGGGGAGGGGCAGCCCATTGTGGGCGGTGCCGTCCCTGGGCTCGTGGCCCTGGGTTCTATAGGAAAGCAAGCTGAGCAAGCCACGAGGGTACAAACTAGTAAGCCACACCCTCCATGGTCTCTACCTGGGCTTGAGCCTCCAGACTCCTACCCTGGTTTTCCTCAGTGATGTACTTTTACCTGAAAGTGCAAACAAAACAAACCCTTTTCTCTCCAA
>NW_022196909.1:32812838-32830643 GCF_008632895.1 Mastomys coucha
GAATGCTTAGTCACCAGGGAGTGGAACTGTTCGAAAGGATTAGAAGGATTAGGAGGTGTGGCCTCGTTGGAGAAAGTAGGTCGCTGGGGGTGGACTTTGATGTTTCTAAAGACCCGTGTCAGGCCCAATTTCTCTGCCTGTTGCCTGCCTACCTGTGGATCAGGATATAGCTCTCAGGTACTTTTCCAGCTCCAATACCTGCCATGCATGCTGCCATGCTCCCTGCCATGATAACAGAGTAAGCCTCTGAAACTGTAAGCAAACCCCCAATTAAATGTTCCCTCTTGTAAGAGTTGTCTTGCTCATGATGTCTCTTCACAGCATTAGCAAACTGACTAATACAGTTCCCATCTCTCCTTTCTATGCCCCAGTTCAGACACTCTGTACCACATTATGCTGAATACATGTAACTTCCTTTTTATTACATAAAAGTTAGATGTAAGTATCAGGAGAAATTTGGTAGCTTTTAGAACTTGGACTAACGGCATTTTCTATTATAGAAAGGGCACCAGTCTTTAGGGGCAGAGGCCAGAATTTTATGGCTTGAATATATAAAGACCTCTGTAGGCTCACGATTTGAGTGCTTAGTCCCCAGATGGTAATGTTATTTATGGAAGATCTGGAAATGGAGGCAGTGGGCTGACCTGGAAGAAGTATGTCACAAGGGGTGGGAAAGTGTGAACATCTGACCTTGGAGACCAGAGGCCAACCTTGAGTTTCCTCCCATATCAGTCTATTATCACAGTCAGACTGACATCGTCTGGCTTTCATTCCCAAGCCCTAGAAACTTCTGTAAACCATTAGAGGCCGCAATTTTACTGGAAAACATGATAAAGTCACCTTTGTAGTTATCTTCATAACAGAGACAAATGCTGGCGTACAGCCAACACAGCCTGGAAGAGAAGGGGGGGGGGTAGGGACAGCAAGACATTGGAGCTCGAAATGCCACATATCCATTGTGTCTCACTAAGTCCAACGTCGCCAAGTTCTCCCCAGCGCTGGAAAAGGACTGCTGTTGACTCAACGGAGCACCAGATGAAGCTGTTGGCTTGCCTTCAGGAACCATGTTGTAACAAAAAGGGAACCTTCTCTGAAAACATCAGATCCACACTCAGCCAAGCAAGACCCCCAGCACCCCGAAGCAACCATGCCAAACTCGCACCGCTCATTTCTCCAACCACCATCTCTCCACCTGCCAATGGGAAAGCACGCTGTGCTTCCATTATCCCTACGCTTCTCCCAAGGACTCCGGAAGGGTAAATGCAGACGTGGCTTACAGAAAACTTCACAAAGCATAGACCAGTAAAATAAAATCTTTCAAATCGATTTGCCGAATCACCTCTATGCTTGCTTTACAGGGTGGGGTGGGGGGAGGTCAACATTTACATTAATGCAGTATCTATATGGGGTATCATAGAAACCCAGGGCCACCTTAGAAATATCCAGCCTAAATGCTAGCACAAAGTCATACCTCTCATAAAGAGCTGCTGATGCAGGGAGCTCACTTGTTCCCAATTAAACCTTTTCCTTGTTGCACTTTCAACATTTTTATTATGTAATGGTCTGACCTCTGATTCTTTATAATAACCTTCCACTGACTCCAGTAACATCTTTTACAGCCACAAGGATGGTCATTCTCCATGTCACTCTTGAAATACTTGAAGACAGCCATCATATCCCTTCTTGTCACAAGATCAGTTCTCATGTTCCATTCTGGGTACCTGCCACCATGTATGCAAAAGTTATCGGTGTTCCCATTACCGGGTGGCAGAATCCAGCCTGCCCATAGATTAAGTTCCTCTCCTGAGTAGTCCTTTCTGTCCTGGGCAACAGCTACCTATGGATTATAGTAAGTCAGGGTAAGTCGTTATTTAGTTAAGTAGTTGACACAAGACACAGATTGTAAAAGTTGACTACTACCTTAGTGCCACTGAAAAGAACCCGATTAAAAAAAACCATGTCTGACAGCCTGTGTCTGTTTCATTTTCCCAACAATTCGTTCATCACCTATTATGTTTTGAAAAAAGTAAGTTTGTCAGTGTTTTCTCTTGGGGTGCATGGCCCTAGCTAAGAAACACTAACACAAAGTCGCCAAGGTTTGTGCCACCTCTAAAATTTATTATTTAAAGGCCTAAATGTTTAATTTGGGTTTTGTTGTGCGTTGTGCACAGTGGCAAGTTCATTGTGTGCTCTGTGGATATTCAGTGTTAGAGGCATCTGTTTTTCTTTTTCATTCTTTATTAGTATATATTAATTATACAAAGGGTCTTTTTCTTTATTCTTCCCTCCCTCCTTTCCTTTCCATCTTCCTTCTTTCTTTCCCTCTGTTCATATAGACTCTCACATCTCCCCAGAGTTGGCCTTGAACTTGCTGTGTGTCTGAGGATGACCTTGAATTCTTGATCCTCCTGCCTCCACCTGCTAAGTACTGGGATTACAGACTTAATGTGTAGATAAAATGTTGGGTATTTTGTATCATTTATGTGCGTACAGAGTACTTGGATCATCTCAACGCCTCGATAATTTTTTATTATTCTCTCTCCCCATTCCTTTGTACATCTCTTGGCATCTCTCTTTTACTCCCATGCCTTCCCATTTTCCCTTAGCTTCTGCAAATGAGACAAAACACGTGATTACCTGACAGAATGAAATGGATGTGATTGACAGACCCCGTGGTGAGGGAGTAAGTCCTCTAGAGGAATCCAATTTTTAACATCAGTATTTGAAATCTCTCCACGCCTCAGGTTCAGGATTGCATATGCATGCCATCCCTGGAATTCAAGACACCGAGACTCACATTTTCAAATGCCAGGGATAACCATGAATATCATGCTAGTTTTTAGACTTGTAACAAAAACCCATCAACCTAATACTAGTTAAGTATTGGGAGCAGAGCAAGGCCATCTCACCAATAGCATGGAAACAACTGGAGTTCACTGAGTTCCCATAGTTCCAGGCTTCATAGAAGACCAGCAGTTGAATGGTTCTGCTCTCTGCAATCTGTTCTTAGTACAGCAGCAAGGATGTGTAGCAGACACAGGCTGGGGTGGGTATGCTATGACATCTGTTTATGGGTTTTGCTAGAAGTTGACAAGATAAAACTCAAGTGTTGGGAAAATTACACATAGCCATCGAGGAAGACGGGGAAGGTGCCAGAGAGGGCTTTTAATGAGCCTCCCTTGGTGTGAACATATGTTAAAAATATTTAGATATAGGTATTAGAATGTATGAAAATAAACGAGCCAGTTTTCCTGAAGGCTGATCGGTGTACAAGGTCATGCTCATTATACACAGAATGAACGGTTCATTTGTTAAGCCTAGTTTTGTTCGTTGTTTGTGGAACAATAAATGTGACTTTCCAAACACACTTGCCGTAGAAGGAACAGACCAACATGTTAGTCAGAAATATAGCTTTATTATCATCGTATTTCATAATCTAAAAACTTTCTCTTTTTTTCATTCTGGGCACAGAAATATTCTATCATCTATACATTTGACTGGCCCTGCAGCATACTGGAATACAGTGTCCAAGCAGGCCGCACTTACACATAAGAATCTGTTATTAGTTTGGGGAGGTGATGGGGGCATGACCCAACAGTTCAAATGAAGATCTTTTTCCCCTAACAAAATACATAATAAAATTCAATTTATACTTCAGTTAATCCTTGATTATAGTTTCCCAGAAACTTTGGTAATTTATTTAAAAAGTCACTGCTTCAAATCTAAGGTTGATTGCCTGAGGGGACGTGTGCATGTGTGTGTGTGTGTGTGTGTGTGTGTGTGTGTGTGTGTGTAGATGACATATAAATGGAACTTGGCCATGGTGTATGTGAGTGATCCTTCCCTTAACCCAGCTCCCATGCTTCAACAGCAGATTTATGTCTCTAGGGAGTCTGTTGTACTTAATTTATTTCCTTCTCTGGAGGTCAGAAGCCAGTTGAAACTCAAAAGAGGTTTGTTAAATTTAGTAAGTCCGTCTTAAAACTATTTGTCTTGAGTAGTGTATACAGAGTAGATGCATTATCATAGTGCTTTCCAAAGATGAACATGGACCACCGTCAAAGAGGGCTGCCCTTCCTTCTAGGTTTGTTAAAGAAACACCAAAAATGACTGACTTTGAAATAAAAGAGGAAACAAATCGTCAAAACCGAGGCGTTGTCGCTGCCTTCGCACACACTACAGGACGGGGAGCATGCGACACAATCAGCAAGTCACATTTCAGTGTGGACAAGAGCTAAAGCCCAACCACGATATAAACATCAATAATAAATAACTATGGCGGTAATTTCTTATCCAAATAAATAATAACATTACAGTTTTCACAATTATCAGCCTCAACAGTGACACGATATGCAGCTATTTCTTTCCCTACTTGGAATCTGCCTGCACACCAGATGGCGATCTGTCCCCCTAGGCCTGAAGTCAGTGAAGACTCAAGGCCGGAAGTCAGTGAAGACTCAAACTGCAACTTCTCCTCCACAAGAGCAGGTTCAAAGTATCTGAAAACGATGAGTTCTCCTTTTCAATTTATTGTCATCCCAAGGAACTGCTTATTTATTATCTATTTTAATGTAGTATGCTAATCAGATGCTTGTTGCAATAACAGGAATTCTACTAGTGTTAGGTACGTTACAGTCTCAATTCTTAAAGGAATTTGATTTACAGAAACAAAGCTCTATAGTTTTAAAGCCACCCACCGCAAACACACACTTTCTCCATGAGTATTTAAAAATAAACTATTCATATGCTTGACATATATATTTATAGTGTATGTAATATATATATATGTATATACTTATGGACAACATTATTCCTGTTTTAGGAAGGATGTCAACACAAATACACTCCAGAGACCTGATGGTGTTACTCAATTTAAGGAAAAATATAAAAATTCCTTCTGGAAGAAAATTTTAAACCAGGAGATTCCTGAAAGTTTTTCTTTTTCTTTTTCTCTTTCTTTTTAAATAGGAACAATGCCACTTGGGGAAGAGCAGTGTCACAGGTCATATTCCACATGCATTCTTTTTCGTCTGAAATTACAATAGAATGCGCGGCACAACGAACACCCCAGGTGTGTGGCTGAGTGGGAGGAATGCGTACACCAGCCATAGAAGCAACAGGAGGCAAAGTGAGCTTCCGGATAGAAGTTAGCAGAGAGCATGCTCACAGGTAACCAGTAGCAAGCCGGTGGTCCTTCCAGAGAAGCGGGTGGAAGTAGAGCGTTGGGCTACCCACAGCATGGCCATGGTACACTGAATGCGCCCCCCCGCCCAGCACATCGAGCACTTGGGCACCACATCAAAGATGCCGCGGACCCCAAGGGTTTTAGCAGCTATCCCTGCAGACGCCAGATAGACAGCTCTTGAGGGTGCAGCGTGCTTAGCCAAAGAAGGCAGGAGGGGGTGCATGAAGGACCCAGATGTGAAGCAAACAACCCCAAAAGCCACCTGGCAAAGAGAACTGAGGTCTAACTGAATGCATCCTGTAGCCCGCCTGGAGATTAAAGTCTTGATTAACCAGAGTACTCAAGGGTAACAGGAGCGAACCTTTACCTTAGAGACTTTCTAATGTATCGAAGGGGATTTACCCACAAACAACCAAAGCCTTTTATTTCACTGCTCTTGATAAGAACTTTACACTCCCAGTTGGGTGTGGTGGCGCACACCTGTACTTCCAGCACTCAGGAGGCAGAGGCAGGAGGACTGCTGCAAGTTCAAAGCTAGCCTGGTGTATATATATGAAGCTCCAAGCCAGCCAGGGCTACATAGCATAGCAAGGCCCTGTCTCAGAACATCAAAAATAATATTTTTTCTTTAAAGGAGAAGAACTTCACAGTCACATTCCTTGCCTCATAAGTCTGAGAGCAGCGGATACCAGAGTCTGTCATCTTGTGCGGCCCACGTACTGATGGGCACTGGGGAGAGGGACCCCGGGTGCCAGGTCTGTGAAAGACACGGCCAATTATTTCAGAAGTTACAGGTTTGTGTTTACCAGAACTATACAATGCAAGTGCTTCAAGTTTTACTTCACTATTTTTTTTTTCCGTAATTTCTCTTGCTCGCACCTAAAGGAGGTCAAAATAAAATCTTGGCTTACTGAGACCAGCTGTGTTCAATTCTGGTTAATCAGAGTAACCCTGCATCTCCGCTATGTCTTCCTACAGCCACATGTCCAAAAGGACAACCCTGTTGGGCCCTGGAACACTATCCTCTAAGCCCCGTGGTGATGCTTGGGAGCCACCCAAGCCCTAGATGATGTTCACGATTGCTGTAGGCTTCTTTTTAGCCATTTTGGGTCTGAAGTTCCCTTTCCGGCTCAGGCCTAGGTGCTCCCCTTTCTTGGCTGGCCTGAAGAATTCTCTAGGAGACTCAGCCTGTTCGTGAATGGCCTTGGCAGGCTGCAGCCCGGCTCGCTCATCCTTGGCTTTCTTCAAGTAGCTTCTGCCCTTCAGATGGAAATGGGCCCTCAGCTCAGGATGGCTGCAAACAGAATGCTGGTGCCCTCGGCTTCTGTAGGGGTCGGGAAGAGGAACACACAGAGAGAACGAGAGGCTTGCTCAAAGAAAAACAACTAATTACTCCTGCCCACCCTGGCGACCATGCTCCCACACAGATACGCCTCGGATACTAGAATTTCAATTCATGACAGTCCCTGGGACTGTGTCGTGCTAAATCCAAAAGAGATATTACTAGCGCTATGACCAGTGATGACACAGGCACAGAAAAAGTCAATGCTACCAGGATGATACGGATGCAGGATGAACCCAGCCCTTAACTCTTCAGGTGAGCGCGAGAAGACTCAGCAAAAGATGTTTTATATACATATATATATATATATATGTGTATATATATATATACTTTAAAGTATGTGACATATAGATAATGCAGGTAGAGCAATAATAATGCTATATAGCACATGTATAATATTTTTGTAACATATAAACATACATACTATATATCATGTATAATATATGTGTGACATAGACATATTCATATATAAAAGACATATATATCTATACATTAGTATACTATATACCATATGTATAATATGTGTGTAATATATAAACATATATACTATATATCATATATGTGTGTGAGATATTGAAACACACACATACACATATACACATATATAAAATGCACACATATATCATATATTAGTAAGATAAAGTTACAGTAGACAATATCCTAGGACCATCGCTCGAGCATTGCTATAGGACCACTCACAGATCAGCTGTTATTTAAAAGTGGCACCAGCATGCAGGTGAATGTTCACTTAAGCCTTTAAAAAAATCCATGCATTGCTATCTTATCAAACACAACAGGCTTAAAAATCCACTTATAGATATCTCATCAAATGCAGTTAGAAGACACCCAACGTAAACATTATCCGATGGCTCATGAATAAGAGAGGCATACGTACAGGCATCTGGGCTTCCTGTTCGATGAGATGTCTGTGAGCTGATGGGAAATAAACAGGAGAAAGCATTAGTTTAAGAGAGCTAGGCTATATGTGACTCATGTATGGATATGTGTTGGACCGTGGGTGAGGGAGGGGAAGGGCTAAATGGAGTATTCAGTATGGGAGCGCACTTACCCCAGCAAGCACGTGAAGCAGCTAGAGAAAGACACTGGGCATATTCCTCTATTGATCTCCAAGCTATTATCTCAAAGCACAGTCTCGCCCTGCATATGGAGCTAACTGTTAGGCTAGTGGCCAGGAAGTTCCAGGGATCATCTGCCTGTCTCCTGCAGTGCTGGTGGGGAGAGGTACCCACAACCATGCACACATGGACATGTACAACTTTGTATGTTGGTCCTGAGGACCTGAGCTCAGGTCTTCAAGCTTGCACAGTGAGCGCTTTACCTGCTGATTGATCTCTCCAGCGCCTGGACACGGTTTTTCAAACTCGATCTTGTTTAAAGACACTGCATTCTCATTAAGGCAAGTGGTCAGGGGCATTACCTAGGGAGCCATCCATTGCGTCAGAGAACAAGGGTGTCCCAGATTGGTTTGCTCAGTAAGCATCGCTGGACACCTGTTCTCAGTTTTCTAAGAAGCTTGTATCAGAATATCTCAAAACTTGATAAAGAAAAATCAAAAAGCTTCCCAATAAGTCAGGGTTGGGGAGGAAAAAAAAAAACCCCATGTTTTTTAAAACCTGACACAATGTATCATTATTTCTCAGGATCTGGCTGTATTTGCAGTTGATTTAGTACAGCTGTAGCTAGTCACAGGGTACCAACTAAGAGGAAATGAGCATCAAATGTTATTTCCTAAATATATCATTTCTAAAATGAGACCATATGAAGACCAAGCCCACAAGCATCCCCATGGCCATCTACCATCGAGATGATGTCTGTTTCAAGTACCATGCCATAAAAATATCTGCCGGTACTTGGTGGCAGGGCTCAGAGTGCCTTCATTGGGAATGTAAATTGATGATTATCATATTGTGATCCAGATGTCCTCAATTCCATTTACAGAGGAAGCCCGGGGTATCGCCAGCCGTAGCTTCCCACCCTCCCTTAAGCATGTGACGTCAGGTCACATCTTTAAGCAGGTTCAGCCAATAAACAGTGAAGAAAATGTCAGGGAATGGCCTGCTTGGAGTTTGGACCAGGGGAATTATGACATGCTTTGTTTCAGTGGAGGATTGGGTCCCGCATCGACTCAGGACACCAAGAGCCATGAATACACAAGTCCCTTACATACAGTGCTATAGTATTTGAGCATGGCCTGCATAGCCCCACCCCGGACAACCTAAAAGATGCACTGAAACTTTTGACAGGGCCACATGACGCTGTCGTCTGCAAACTTCACTCTAGCAAACTCGAGTTGCAGAAATCATCCATGCACAAAACCCCCAATTGTTTTAAGTAAAGTTTATAATTCACAGAGAGACTGCATTCCCAGAGATACTCAACTACAATCTGGCCATGGGCTGGGCACACCTGCAAGTCTAAATCTCATCATTAAATTGCTTTCAGTACTTAATAAGGTGCATAAGTAGCTATTATAGCATCGTTTAAAAATAACGGAGCTGGCCAGGCAGATCTAGGTAGCGCACGCCTTCAATCCCAGCACTCAGGAGGCAGAGGCTGGCAGATCTCTGGGAGTTTGAAGTCAGCCTGGTCTAGATACTTCCAGAACAGCCAGAGCTATACCAAGAGAGTCTCAAAAATCATCATCATCATCATCATCATCATCATCATCATCATCATCATCATCATCATAATGGGGCCGGGGAGAAGAGACTCCCGGAAACCGTGCAGAAAAAGGATAGAAAAATTGTAAGAGCCTGAGGAAAGGGGATTTGGTTGTGAGACTGTGTCTCTTAGAAATGTCAGAGAGGCAGGCGATACCCTCTCCTCCTCTGCTGCTCCCTCTCAGCCACCTCCTCTCACCTCCTATCATAATAGGCTCCGACCATCTCTCCTTCAGATGCTCTTCTGTCCTCGAAGCCTTCCATGGCTTCCCTACGCACCGCACCTGGAAGAGACCTAAACTTTTCCTCTTGCGATCTGCAACTCTCTGGCATTGCCTCCTACCACTCAACCACGCCAGGCTTGTTCCTTCCATCCGTGCCACACTGTCCTTGGCTAGAACATCCTGCTTCCAATTTCCCAAAGAGCTGTTATCCTGGACAAAGTAGAAGTCTAGAGATCTTTTGGTCCCTCGCCCCAAGGCAGCGCCCCTCCCTGAACACCTCAAACATATTCGTCTTCCTCCATCTTTACAGAAGTTACCACGCAAAAAAAAAAAAACACCATTACTGATTTGCTTGCTGTTCCCTCTGCACAAGAGAAAAAGGACTTTGCCTTGCTCCTGGCATCGGAGCCTCATAAGCACTGTGCCCTCAATAAATATGTGTTAAGTGAGTTACAGGAGGCAATGAATGCAGTACTTAAAGCTAGACTATCTGAGCTGTTTTGCAAGCCTCTATCGGAGTGATTCAGAGCATGTATTTTTTATTTTTTATTTTTTGGCAGATGGGATATTAGGTCACTTTGTGTCTAATTTGACAGCATTTTTTTTTCAGAGCTCAAAGATAAAATATCTGAGTAAGCATCCTATATTTTTAGAAGTCAGCCAGGTGGAAAAAAAAAAAAAGAACACAAATGCTCAAGGGGATTCAGGGAAAAATACAGAAAGCCAAGCGTTGTTTCAGAAAAGGCACAAAAGGTGAAGGGGGGGGTGCAAAGCGTCCCCAGAAGGACACAGTGCTAACAGTCAGCTTCTGGAAGAGGCAGCTCACTTAGCGATGTGAGGATTGCCCTTCCCTCTCGAGTGCCCGTTCTAGGGAAAAGGGAGCGGGCAGCGAGAGAGCACTGGATCTTCAGTGTGCAGCCTGCAGTGTGGACTGGACGGTGGGAGAGACTGAGTGATTTTACCCTGATCACTCTGGCGGAGGGATATGGAGGTGCTGACAAGAGAGAGATGAGACCCGGGACACTCGAGCAGGATGTCCGCTTGCTCTGTGTGGTTCTGGGTGAGCCCAGAGGCCTGGGTAAAAGATGGCGGCGCTCTGTAACACACTACGCTGGGCCACATAGCTGATTCGAAGTTCTTCTTTCTAAAAACATCCAAGCGATTCTGTCTCCATATTGGCAGAGAGTGTGAGAGAACAGACATAGCTCTCTGATCATATCAAAGACAAGGCTCCTTATTTTATAGACGGGTGCATATGACTACGATGGAGGGGGAGAGGAGGGGAAGGAAAGGGGAAGGAGGAAGAGGGAGTGAAAGAGAGACTGACAGAGAGAGAAGGAAAGGAAGGGGGGAGGGAGAGGGAGCACCTATACTCCCATTGTAGAGTCTGCAGACTGCCCAACTTGACCCAAGGAAGAATTAGGGAAAATACAAAGCAAGAGGATAAACTACCAATACCTAATCCCTTCTGAAATCACTCTGTACTCTGGGCCTGTCCAAGGCCAGAGCTCCAATCTACTTCGATTAGGCCGATCCTCTCATTACTGCCTGATCACGCCTGCCACTCAGCTCTCATTTCTAAATTGCTCATTACAACCTCCACTGCACTGAGCATCATTTGGATTAGCCAGTGCTTCCTTTGGTTGAGCCCAGCTGGCTGAAGGCAGATCATGTGACTGAGCCAGAAAAGAGACAAACATAAATATTTAAAATTTCCTACCATGGGTGAAGGAATTTGTCTGGGTGCCTTGTATATATGTATATATATATTTGTATATATATGTTTGTATATATATGTTTGTATATATATGTTTGTATATATATGTTTGTATATATATATATTTGCTGTGCAGTTTATGTGTGTCAGTATTTATGTGTATCATGTGAATATGCACATGTTTACATGTGTACATAGCTGTGTGAGTGAGTATTTACATACATTGATATGTTTTGTAAACCTCCGTATGATGTGATGGAAGGGAGTGCCTTAGCAGGCCCATGCTGAGGTATCCCCCTGAGGTACCAGCCATATGACAGATATAGTATAAAATGAAGTTTATTTGGGGCGGCATGGAGGGGGGGTTGTGAAGGGAGTAGAGGCAGAGGAGAGAGAGAGAGCAACCAGT
Source organism: Mastomys coucha (assembly GCF_008632895.1). NCBI lineage: Eukaryota > Metazoa > Chordata > Mammalia > Rodentia > Muridae > Mastomys > Mastomys coucha. Next base: position 32,824,397 of record NW_022196909.1, read on the forward strand.
CCTTTTATAGTAAGCCAGGCTTGTACCTGGGTGTTGCTAGGCAACTTTTGGGCGGAGCCAAGACAAATCGCTAACGTACATAGCGCGTGCGTTCCACATACGTCTATCTGACCAGAAGTGGTGGGATGTCACTTAACGTTTGATTACAAGATTAAATACATATGAGGGAGTTATTGCTAAGACTCTTCAAAGATCAACGTTCAAGCTTGGGGAACGCAAGCTGAGCAAAGGACACGAGGACGGGAATAATAAAAAAGAGGGGACACTTCTGGCCTCCTTGCTTCCTCCCTGCCTTCTACTGTGCTCTATGCTAAGACCCCGTCGGCACAACGCACGGTTTCACTTACGGCTGTGTCTGGGTGACTTACCCACCTACACACTGACAAGGCTAATACTGCCTTACAGCCTCGGGACTCCGAGACCTCAGTCACTTACCAGTTGGCAACTCAGGAAGCTGAAAGGCATTCATTCCAGAGCACTGGGCTTACTCGCTTCACTTACCGGAAGAGTAGCAGAGCCAGAAAGGCTCAGCTCCGCAAGAAGCAAGCTAAGAGGGCTCTAGAGGGAAGCCTTTTCACCTCACCTCTGTGCTCCGTGATCTCAAGACACAACCTCATCCCGTGGGGACGGGATGAGGCAAGAAGATGGCCAGAGAGGGCTCAGGGTGTCCCTTCTTCACTGCTAGCCAAGAGAGGACATTCCAGAACTAGCTAAAATGGGACATTCTTGGGATCTTCCGAGAAAAAAAAAAAAAACAACAGCGGAGTCAGCTTGGTGTGATGGCTTAAATATGCTTGGCCCAGGGAGTGGCGCTATTAGGAGGTGTGGCCCTGTTGGAGTGGGTGTGGCCTTGCTGGAGTGGGTGTGGCCTTGTTGGAGTGGGTGGTAGATGTGTCACTGTGGGCGTGGCTTTAATACCCCTAGTCCTAGCTGCCTAGAAGCCAGTCTTCTCCTAGCAGCCTTCAGATGAAGGTGCAGAACTCTCAGCTCCTCCTACACCATGCCTGCCTGGACGCTGCCATGCTCCTGCCTTGATGATCATGGACTGAACCTCTGAACCTGTGAGCCAGCCCCAATTAAGTGTTCTTTTTTAAGAGTTGCTTTGGTCACGGTGTCTGTTCACAGCAGTCAAACCCTAACATAGACACTTGAGGGTGATGTTTCTGCCACAGGAGGATGACACAAAGTGCACAGGCACCTCCCAGAAAAGAAGCATAGGGCATACCAGGGCATACCAGCAGGTCTGGAGTATAGTATTGAAACCTCACATACAGACTCATCTCCTTAGTCCATCTATGATTGACGCAGAGAGCACAGGTGATAGCTGGTTTTATTTTGTTTTATTTTCTATTTATCTCTCCATTCCTCTAAGATGGAACTGTGTGGCAGAAAGATCTGACCATCCACTCACCCTGCCTAAACACTGATTAGACATCTTACTGCCCTTCAGAAGCCAGGGAGTCCTGATCGAGCAAGCCACTTAACAAGACCCTGGATCATGAAACACAGCCGGGGGTGGGGGGTGGGGGGGCTTCATCTAGGCTGGCAGCTGGCTTAAGCCCCAGAAGCCCCTGTGTGAAATAGTAACCAAAATCTAACACCCGCCGTGGGTTCTTTTTGAATATCCACTCTAAGAAAGTTTCACTGTGAGCAGCATTGGACGAGTGTTTGGCTCCACTGAAGGAAGGCCGAGTGTATATGTCCATGGTTGGCTTTTGCTATCTTGAAATGATAATCCTTAGAATAGAATATCATCTTGAAGACCTTCAAACCTGGGTACCTTCTGGCCTCTGTGAAAACTAAGGCCAGAATGCAGATATTTCCAACTTTGTTGTTTTACAAGTATAAAAAAAATTCTGTCTACCAATTCTGCTTGGAATGGAGGTCAAAAACAAGCTGATAAGACTCAGGTTCCTCCCTGAAGCCTTGGTAACCATGGTCAGAAAAAGGCATGGTCTGGCCAGGGACTTCACATGACGCCCAGGAAGCCCCTGTGAGTCACACAGCTCCCTTGGCTTCTGTCCTAGCTCTGTCTAGGTCCATTCTGACTGTATTCAGGGCGCCTTAGGGCTGGTGGATGGCTGGCTGGGGACTCACCACGTGCTCACTAGTGACATGGCTGAAACCGGAGGGCTGCTGGCTTTGATAATACTCCAACTGCTTCTCGGCTAGTTCCACCCGTTGCAGCAGGTTCTCAATAAAGTCCTGGAGCCTCGCTTTTCCTTGGACCTCCTTCTCAGCCGCTGCTTCCAGGAAATGGTTGAACGTGACCACTTCTCTGCAAGGACAAAGACACAGAATGACAAAGGGAGTCATTCACTGAGCACCATGGTGAGTCTCTAGCCAACCAGCCAGCCACCCACCCACCCAGCATCCTGACAGCCATAGCCTTAGCCAGAGGGACGAGACTGCATGCTGACCAAGGCAGTCATGGTAGAATATCAACATAAATGCATTCTGTCAGGAGTTAACAACATTGAAACTAGGTACAAGATGACCAAAGTGATGTCCGGCGGTGGGGCGGTGAGATTTCAGAAAGCAATGTCAAGATCAACCTTTTTAGATGGAGATGCTTGGAGGAAGCCCCGAGGACAAAGCCAGGGAGACACCTGGGAATCGTAAACCGGGTACACCTGAGACATGCAGATGGGTCTAAGCCTTTTCGAGGATGTGCGCACAGGCAAGGAGCTGGGAGGCTCCTAGGTCACCACGGAGATCCCGGACGTACGGAAAATGACGTGAGAGACCAATGAGAACCACCGTGAGCCACATCTTTATCTCCCGAAGGAATGGTAGGGGATTTCTGGGTAGGGAAGTCTAAAGGTTAGCGCTGAGGCTGTAGTTCAGTTGCTACATTGTTATCCTAGCATGGGAGAAGCCTTGGCGTGTCTCTGTGTGTGCATATGATTCCCTAGAGCCATATACAATTGAGCATGGTGGTGCGTGTCTGTTAAGCTCAGCCCTTGAGAGGTGGGGGATTCAAAGTTCAAAGTCATCCTCAGCTGCCTAGTGAGTTCAGGGCCAGCCTGGACTACATGAGATTCTGCCTCGAAACCAAAACAACAAAATGTAGGAAGCTAAGCACACTGTATCTATAGCTACATCTATTTACTCTAAACCATCGAACACTTGCTGAAGGTACCCAGCTGAACCATGGAGCTCCATATAAGAGAACAACGAAATGTTCATGTTCTGGCTTCAGATCCCACACATATACTCTTTTAGAAACTACCAGTTGTTGCTAAGGTTCGGCCTGGTATCACCAGCTGTTGTCTGCGAAGGGGATTCAAACACTCCTTAGCCGTCTCACTGGGTCTCTGTGTGACCTCCATATTTTTTTATCTAATGTCCCCCCAAACAATACATTTGTACCACCCTGAATGTGGAGCTACTAAAAGCTCAGCTGGGCTCTGTGAAGCCCGCAGTTAGTATTCCTAGGGTGGATGAGCAGGCTCTGTGAGTAAGAAAGCTGGCAGCATGAGCCTGCAACTTGAATTTGGTCTCCAGAACCAACAAAAATAGGAGACTACCAGGTCCCAAAAATTGTCCTTTGACCTCCACTCCGACATCCACACCCACCCACACAGGCAGCAATAAACGGATAAAAAAATTTACAAGTAAACCGTATGTGTGAAATCTTTAAAAACAATGTCCCTCTTCTCACTAAATTGTTCTGAGGGAGATAGTTTTCATAAGATCTGTGGTTTGGGCTAACAGAGCGTTTTGTGTGGTGGCTAAGGCAGACATGATAAGCGGTAGATCCTGAATATCCAACGTCAAGACTCATGACTAAGAAGGAGAACATGACGTAGTCTCACAGGACAGTGAAACATGCGTTCGTGGCTATAATTTAGATTCTTGTCTTGCTGAGTCAGAACACTGCGCGAAGCTCCCAAAGGCCAGATGCAAACATGAGGGCCAATCTTAGTGAAATTCAGCCAGGGTATGGGGGGAAATAAATCTCTTTAACTACTTACTCCTAAGTCACTTCCTGTCCCATCTTTATCACTTACTCCTTAGGAAGAAGAGTAAAATACTATTAAATCCAAGATTTTATGGAAAATATGCCTATTAAAGGTAACATTTGATTCTAAAAAGGGGGAGAAATGCCAGTTACAGTGTAAGAAATTGACATTGAAACTTCATCACTATGCAGAGTGATCTGCAGCTCCGAGACACTGATTCATCCACAGGACTCAAAGGCATTTGGAAATCAACACAGCCAAAGGAGGCACAGAGGGGCAAGCCCTTTCTATGCAGCTAAAACTTTAGTGAGAAGAAATATTTGCTTACACATCTGTTCACTCATTTATAGGATGCCCATAAACTCTGCAAGCTGAATAACGTTACTTTTATTTATTATTGTTTTTATTTATTTACTGCGTGTGTGTGTGTGTGTGTGTGTGTGTGTGTACATGTGCATTCTCACAAACATGCACGTACATGCCACACTGCCTATGTGGAAGTCAGAAGACAACTCGCAGGACTGAGTTCTCTCTTCCTACCACATGAATTCTGGGGTTCAAGCTCTGATCTTCAGGCTTGATAACAAATACCTTTAACTTGCCAAGCCCTCTCGACAACTCCTGAATCACCTCTTCTGAGATGAGCTAACCTTGGGGAAAAAATCAAAATGCACTGTCATGTGATCGGCACGCCTAGAAGCAAATTTAGACAGTGATAGGTGCAGAGTTAGGAGATGGCTCAAGGGATAAAAACACCTTGGTGTGGTGGCCTCCAGGTTATAATCCCAGCACTGCGGATGTGGAGAGAGACAGACAAAGGGATCCAAAGGGACCATTGGCATGCCACCCTAGGCTGACTTCTGAATTAAAACACACACACATACACACACACACATCACACCACACACACCACACCCCACACACACCATACATACATGCCCACACATGCATGCACAGACATCACACACACACATGCACACACACACAGACACCACAGACAGACATATCCCACACATGCACACACACACAGACACTACACACACATGCACATACAGAGACATATCACACACACATTCATACACACACATGCACACATCACACACACACCATACACACACATGTGCACACACATTAGACACACTACACACACACCATACACACGCACCATACACACACACCACACCCCACACACACCATATACACATGCACACACATGGATACACAGACATCACACATATACACACACACAGACATCGCAGACATACCCCAAACAAATGCACACACACAGAGACACTACAGACACATGCACACACATGCATGCACAGACATCACACACACACACACATGCACACACACACAGACATCACAGACAGACATACCCCACACAAATGCACACACACAAATACTACACACACATGTACAAACACTCATACACACAGACACACCACACACACACAGAGACACCACACACACTCATGCACACACATATATACACATATATCACACATACATGTGCTCGCACACACACATGCACCCATACACACAGCGTGGGTAAACAAACTGACAGAAGTGAACATTAATATGTCATGTGTGATATTCACAGTCTGCATGTATCCGTTGAACATTATTAAGGAGAGACACCGCATGGCCCCTATCACCTATTCCAGCTTGCTATCAAAGACCATTTATCTTTCTGACTTCCTGCATTCCAGCACCCAGCCAGACTCACACGTGTGACAAGCTGTTCTCTCAGCCAGAGCCTCTCCCTAGTCCCCTGTCTTAATGCTATCTGTAACCTCGGGGTCTCCCTGCAGAAACCATCCCCACACTCTTAACTGTAAGTGACAAAGGATTGTACACTCCCACTGAACCCTTGGAAACCCTGTCAGGAGACCAGTTGGGCAGCTTACCCATTTCATCATAAAATCATTGAGTCCGGGGAAGCGTATTAGTTACTGGCCTTGCTGTGTCAGAAGATGTCCCAGAGGATGTCATGCCTCGGTGGGGAACTCACTGAGTCAGGAGCTTGAAGCAGCTGGACCATGGCGTCCAGAGCTTAGGAAGCAGAGAGGGATGCAGGCCAGTACCCAGTTCAGTTTTTCCTTTTTCTTTAGCTCAGGACCCCACGCCATAGAATGCTGCTGCCCACAATGCACGTGGATCTTTCCACTCAACTACCCTAATGGAGATAATCCCTGACAGATGTGCTGGGAGATTTGTTTCCATGGTGACTCTAAATCCCGTCGAGTTGACCATCAAGATTAACCACGGGGGGGGGGGGG
>NW_022196909.1:32830738-32837640 GCF_008632895.1 Mastomys coucha
CAATCAACAGGAAAAAAAAAAAAAAACCTTTGCTTTCCTTTGCTCCTTTCCAGGTCAATCTCGGGTCACAAGCCAAAGAATATACCACAGACGCCTCCTTCAGGAGTAGGGTATGCATCTAAAATGGACTCCTGTCTTCGACTCTTAAAGATCAGACTGGCTTTCCCTTCCCAAGGGGAGACTCAATCGAGTTATTTAAACTTCATTTTGCATTACTGATTTATGAACCTATTCAGGAGTATATGAAATGATAAAAATACCTCCAGCTAAAAATAGTCTTAACTATTGATCACAGAGCACCTCAGATGCTTCATAATGTCAGCCATGAGGCCAAACCAAGGAGCAAGAATCGCTCCAGGCACCGGGACCCTAGCTGCAACTTGAAGACTACAGTATGGTCCCCTGCTCTCCAGAGAGCCACCCAAGACATGGCTTCTCTCTGGTTTTGTGGCCTCTTGGCTCTCCTTTCTTTTTTGGCTTTTCGAATAAACAAATATGCTGTTTATGAAGAGTTTTTTTGGGGGGGGGTATGGCAGGTTGGGGGGAGAAACCTCAGTGGGTAAAGTACCTGCCGCAAGCATGAGGAGCTGAGCTCAGATCCCCGAAACCCACATAGAAGCTGCCACCCCAATGCTGAGGTGGGAGCAGAGACAGATGAATCCTCTGAGCTCATTAGCCAGCCAGCCTAGCTGAACTGATGAGCTCCGGGTTCAGTGAAAGACCGTCTTAAAAGATAAGGTAGCCTGGCGGTGGTGGCACACGCCTTTAATCCCAGCACTTGGGAGGCAGAGGCAGGCGGATTTCTGAGTTCGAGCCTGGTCTACAGAGTGAGTTCCAGAACAGCCAGGGCTACACAGAGAAACCCTGTCTCGAAAAACAACAACAAAAAAAAGATAAGGTAAAGAATGCTAAAGGAAGACACCCACCATCACCTCCCACCTCCGTCCTCCCACACACACAATTGCACACACCCATGGACGTGTGTATACGTCACAGACAGAAAGATCTTTAAAAAAAATTTTCCTAGTCAGAAAATCAAATTAATCTGTTGATTCTAAGCAGACTAATTCTAAATTACTCAGGTAGCATGAGAAAAGAGGAGAAAACTGGTGAGAAAAAAAAAATTCCAGGGATTTCAAAAATTTTCCACGCTATCCCTAAGAAAACGTGTTCACTATCCTATTGAAGTCACATTAGTCCGTAGGTTCGAACACAGCAGAGATCATTTATAGAAATGAACCGAGGGCTGGAGAGGTGACTCACGTAGAGCACCGGCTGATCTTACAGGGGACCTGGGTTCAATTCCCAACACCCATAGAGAGAGGCTCACAACCATCTTACAACCCCACTTCCAGGGCAATCTCCCTCTTCTGGCCTGCACGGGCTCTGTGCCCACACGGTGCAGAAACACACATACACGCAAACACTCTCACACCTAAAAATTAAAAGCAAACCAATCTTAGAGATGAGTTAAGAGTGTGGGCCCCACGGATCCCTCTCTGCCCCCCACAATCTCTGCCTCGAGCGATGTCTTTTGGCTATGTTCCTAGGTGAGGATCAGCAGAGAACGTGTGTGTGTGTGTGTGTGTGTGTGTGTGTGTGTGTGTGGAGTGTGTGTGATATGCACACACGACTGTGTGTGAGAGGGCTAAAGGCTGATATTAGGTGTCCTGTTCCTTTACCCTCCACCTTATTCCCTCGAGACAGGGTCTCTTACTGATTGAGCCTGCAACAGGGTGGTGGCCAGCAGGCCACAATAGCTCTACGATTACAGACATGTACAGCCACACGCAGCTTTCCATGTGGGTTCCTGGGGATCCGAATGCAGCCCACAAACGTTCTAGATTCTGAGCCCTGTTCCCAGCCCCACGCTTGCTTGTATAAGGTCTACATCCCACAGCTAAATGGATGCCTCTGGCCCTCCTAGAGTCTTTCATCACACCCTAGGGATCTGTTTCCTGTCATTTATTTTCTGGTTGATAGGTTTTCCCTGAAAGCAGGAACTTCACCTGGCTCATCACTGTAGGACCAGACCCGACACTTATCAGGTTCTCTGGAAGTCTCCATCTCCTGCAGGGGCTGGGAACACAGCAAATGACCCGGAGAAGAGGGATGGAGCATCTACCTACTTTAGCTTATAAACCACAAACTAAAAATCACAGATAGAATCAGAGGCCCCCCCTCGCCTCTATCCAAGGCTGACAGTGGCCTATGCCCCCTTCTGACTGGGAGAGGACATCTGGAGAGCTAAGTTGAAAGGTCTGAGCTGGATATTTTAGAAGCTTAGCGTCAGGACCCTGCGACAATGCTACCGGGTTCCTGTTTCTAACACCTCCAGCGCCAGCTGACATTCTCTTTAATCACATCAGAAAGAAAAAAAAATAAAAAATAAATGATGTCACCATAGCAGCCGTCTCAAAATAGCCGAGAAGCAAACTATTCCAAAATGGGCCATGTTTGGGATTATGTAAGTCCCGATGCTTTGGGTTAGATCTCACATCATCAGAAGTCTAGCAAGGACACAGTGAACCTCGGCAAGGAAACCACCATAGCTTTATTACAGGATCTGTTTCTAGGCAAAGCCCGCCCTGGCTCTCAGACTTTTTTTTTTTTTTTTTGCTGAAAAAACTGTGTCCCCCTGAAGGAGGCACAGGGCACCTTCCAGTTCCCAAATCCCCAACCGCAGGGAGCACGCGAGACCTCTCTGGCTTTCAGTGAATCTATCCACTGCTTACTACAGTAAAACACCCTGCCTCCTTCTCCCCTCCTTATGACCTCTCCAGGTGGAAGGGTCTAATCTTTAATGTCTTATTTAACCTGAAGTTGTGGCCTTCACTCAGGCACTTGCTAAAGCCCCCCCCCCATAGCCAAGCATGGTGGGTACACACCTGAAATGTCAGCATGGATCAACCCAACAAAGCCCTGAACTAAAAATATACGAGGTGGGGGTGGTGGGGATTAGAGTTGGGGAGACACCTCAGTAAAGTGCTCGCCTTTGCAAACCTAAGAACCTGAATCTCATCCCCCAAACTCGCTTCTTACAAAAGATGGGCATGGTGGTGCTTGCTTGGAATTAGGGGGAGAAATCCTTGAGGCTCACTGGCCAGTCGGCCTAGCCTACTTGGCAAGTTCCAAACCGGTAAGAAATATCTTAAAAACAGTGCCCAAAGAGCAACAATATTGTTTCACACACATAACACATCACACATACCATATTACACACACAAATCGCAAACACATACCACACACACATACACACACAGATACCACATACGCAGACACACACACACACACACACATATATTCCCCCCACAGTATATGTAACAAATCCCTGACCCTGTGTTTGCACAGGACATGCTTACAGACACACCTTATGCTTTCTGCATGTATACCTTGGGGAAAATAAGGATTTTATGCTCGCCAGACATGCTTACCCCCACCCTGAGTACCTCAAAGATATCCCAGTAGCATGCTCCAATCTTATTGACTGAAAGTGTGTAAGAAACATAGTGTTCCTTTCTTACCAAGAAAGTAACTGAGGGGCTATCTAGCGCAATCTTTCTGGTTAGGGATCCCTTACTACAGGGTAGCCTGGGTTGATTTACTAGATTAGACACAGTGCCACCCAGCAGCCTTCCCTGCTTGTCGATAAATAAAGGCGTCTCTAGTCAGAGCATTTAAAGTCACACTGACTTTGTGAAGATGGATGAGCAAATTCTTCTTTCAGATTTGCACAGCAGAGCTTAGAGATAATCTGCCAAGGGGACCCAAGACAACGGTCCAAATGATAATCAACTCAGACCACCCTCCCTGCTAAGGACTGCCTAACTGCTGTAACCTGAGTTGATGCAGCCTGGAGAGGACTCGAGGGCCTCCGTTAGTAGATTTAGTTCTGAGTTGGCTGTGCTATTGAGACCAGGTTTCATGCTGGAACCCAGGCTGGCCTGGAACTCAATATGAAGCTCAATGTTCTAGTTTCCCTTCTGTGGCTCTGGTGAAATACTCATTCCACTTACAATTCTAGGTCCTAGTCCATCACTGAGGGAAATCAAGGCAGAGCTTGAGAAAGAATGTTGAAGGACAAGCCTGATTGCTATCTCACACAGTGTGACCTCCAAACATGGACCTCAATTCACTGCCAAAGGGAGATGATGTCAGGACCCATGGAGAAGGATGCTAGGTGGCTGGCGGGTTTATGCTCAGCTTATCCTTATACAGTCCGGGGCCCACTTACCTAAGGAATGGTGCCGCCCACAGTGGGCTAGGCCTTCATACATCCATCAGCAATCAAGAAAATCATCCAGACATGTCCCGCAGGCAATCACCCATGTGAGACTTCCTTCCCAGATAATTCTAGGCTATGCCAACTTGACTGTTAAAGCTAACCAGAGCACCCAGCTTGGTCTTGACTTTTCAGAGGCAATCTCTGGCCTCTGTCATCCAAGTACTATGATTATAGAGATACATCACCACATCTAACTGTCCCTAGAGCCATTAGATTTCAGTTTCAAGGAAAAGAAAGGCACTTTTCCCTTTGCATTTGCTTTGTTTGTGTGTTTGTTTGCTTTGACCAAATCTGCTCTCTATATTTTAAAGATTACCCAGATTTAAATGAATCTCAAAAGGGACAGGAACAACTTATATTCACTCAGAAATGAGCTTTTAGCCTTGATCCTAGAACTTGGAGGGAGTCTAGGCATATATATTAGGAATGATCTGGAAGTTTCTTTGGCTGAGAGGGGACTCTCTCATCAGAAGTGCCCCATCTCTGGGAGGTGTAGTCCTCTGAGGGAATGGTGACACGGAAGGGAACCCAGCCAGGCGAACTCAATCAAACCGACTCAGCTGGGATACACAGATGTGGCTGATGGACAGCTGTCTCTGTTCCCATGCAGATATCAGAGTGGGGGGCAGGGTAGGTTTTGCAGATCCTGAGGGACAGAGGGTGCTGTCTTTGTCTTTGTTATACTCGGACCAAGAGACCCAGTGTCCTTCCTGAGAACAAGACCCTTTCAGTCCCAACTCGTGTACAGAGAATGTGTTTATTTAAGGCTCGAACAGAGAAATTGCCAAGATGGCCTCCAATGGAGGCTGAGAAAAATGATGTCTTTCTGTTTGGAAGCTTAAGGCAAAGTCTCTCTATTTTTAATCCAAGTGAGTTGGTTTTTTGTTTGTTTGTTTGTTTTTTGTTTTAATTTTAAACTAAATACTCCTCTCCCTACCCCCGTATGTTGGGGACAACATGACATATTCAAAACTCCAATGATACCGAGGCTGCAGCCCAGCAGTCACGTGCATGCTTAGCAAACACGAGTCTCTGGCATAAATTCCAGACAACAAATGCCCACACATCAGATTATAACTCACACACACGGGAACAAAGATGTAATAAGGTGTTAGCTGGAGCTGGAACAAGAGATTTAATTCTAGGCAAAAAGTACATTCAATGGTGCATTGGTTAAAACAGCCACAATGTAGCCGCACCAAGGAATACCATGAGCCACTCCACAGGAATGGCAGAATTCTGTTGACTGTACAAAAGACACCTAAGAGGCATGGCCCTTGTGAAGGCATCAACAGCTGTAAGGTCAAAGGGCATGGCAGTAGGCATCAGGATTCCATTAGAGGAACATTAAAAGTGTGTGCTTCTGTTACAATGGTTGTGTGAACACAAGCTAGGTCGAGAAGGAGGTTTATAAAACTCCACGGTGCTTTCTCCTGATAGTGAGGTGGGAGAGGCTTGGGATGGGAGGAGAACACCTATCCCTCTCTCTGGTGGGATGTTTTGTTCCATAGGCCTCTGTGGAGGGAGCACCTCTGGATGAACAAAAACTATCACTATCAATCCACAGATGAACCACATTTACTTATTAATTAATGTTGAGAAAGAATCTCATCGAGCCTGGGCTGGCCTTCATTTCCCACTGGAGCGGAGGATGGTTTTGAATTCCTGATCTTCCTGCCTTCCCTTCCATACTGCTGGAGTATAGGACTGCAGCTATGCCTCATAATGGAGTTGTTTGGGTGCTAGCAATCAACCTGAAAGTTTCGTGTGTGCTAGGCAAGCACTCTGCCAAATGAGTACATTCCCAGCCATTAATCTACTCTTTTAAAGAATAAATCACTGGTTGGGTCTACCATGTTAACTGGCATCCTTGAAATAACAGTCATCTGACCACATGAACTCCCTGCCATTAGTCCACAGTCTATGCAGCCACGACCCCTAAACTCACACCCACTATTATTTGTACTATGAGAAAAGTATGAAATATTAAAAAAAGAAATGCATTAATTCACATCTCATTTAATTTGCTGCTATTAAATCAAATGAAAAGATCAGGAAGTTAGTCTAGGCTTCTCTCTACTCTCACGACATCCCTATTGGCTGTCTCACAGTACTACAGGGTAGGCCATCTGGTTCTCCACTGTGGGTCCTACCAGGAAGTATCAGAGAACACAGCACCACAAGAAAAATGTTAGATTCCTTACGGAGCCCTTTTTAAGAGCAGAGAAAGTCAGTAGCGTTGACTCTTGATCTTGATTGTCAACCGGATGAGATCTAGATTCACCATGAAACACACTTCATGCTGTATCTACGAGGCTCTTTCCAGAAAATTTTAGCTGAGCTGCTCATCCTGGTTTCATTCCTTCTGCTGTGATTTTTTTTTAAAAAAAAATCAGATCAAGGGAGAAAGGACTTATTGAGACCACAATTCCAGGTCACAGTCCATCACATCAAGAAAGTCACGGTGGTGTGAACTTGAAACAGTTAGTTATACCCACAGTCAAGAGCAGAGAAAAAATGGACACATGCACACATGGCTTACTTGTGTTCAGGACACACACACACCTGCACCACCACCCCCAACACACACACACACACACACACACACCTGCACCAC
>NW_022196909.1:32838109-32884184 GCF_008632895.1 Mastomys coucha
GGCATTCATTGTCTATGCTTCCTGATTATAGCTACAATGTACCCAGCTGCCTGGCATTCTTGCCACCACAACTTTCCTGCCAGGATGAACTATGTATAACCTCTAACTATGAGTCAAAACAAACCCTTCTTTCCTTAAATTACTTTCATGGGGCATTTTGTCACAGCAGTGGACAAAGTACCTAATACAGTAGTAGATTCTTAGTCAGCCTAACTACATAATTAAAAAAAAAAAGTCTAGTGTGATGAAAACCTATCTAGGCATCTCTTAAATAGGAATGTAAATACTTAGCCACAGCAAATGAACATCTCTATAGTACGTAGTTTCTCCGGATGTTTTAGTCACTATAATTTAAGAACAGTATCACAGGCAAACAAGCAAAAAAGCATATTCTTGAACCATATTCTAGAGAATATACTAGAATGGGTTATCATCTCCTGCTCTTGACTATATAATCTACACTGATGAAATGGTTCTCCCAGAATATTATTCTGCCTCCTTATTCACATACATTTACATACCATGAGCAGGCTTATGGACAGGATGTGTTATCACGCTCTCCAACACCACCCATGGAACAGTTTCTAAGGGAACCAGGAGTTAAGTATGAATTAAATTAAGGCTGCCACCTTGCCCACCATGTCCAAAGGAGATGAATAATAACCAAAGTTTCCTGCCTCCTGATACGTGCAGGGGATGCTCAACAAACCTCGCTGGACATCTGCTTTCCCTTGGGGAGGGGAGGGGTCGCCCAAGGAGGGGTTAGCATCCAGTTTCAGCAGCACTTACTCCTCTTTCCTCAGGAGCTCCTCCTCGGATTCCGTCAGGCGCTGCTTCAGCACCGCGATCATTTCCACGGCCACGTCCACCTGTTTATTCAGGGCCCGTTCTCGCCTCTGAACTTCTTGCTTCTTCTGAGTTAGCTGCACAAAGGCGGCCCGGACTTCCAACAGTTCAGCGGTTTTCTGGGCCAACTCTTTGGTGAGTTTGTCGATTCTCTTCTCGATGGTCCTGTCCACAGCCTCTACCATGCGATTGAACTTTTCTCGCACGTGAGCCTCGAAAGCGGCTTTGGTGTCTTGCGTGGGGAGCCCAGGGCTGGACCGGGGAGCATCCAGAGAGTCAGCCCGAATGTCCACAGCCGTGTAGGTCTGCACATAGGACACGGGCCTCTCTGCCACCATCTCAAAGGGTTTCGAGTCCTTGGAGTGCCCGTGGGAGATGCTGTACAAGTTAACATAGCTCGGCTTCTGCTTGGTCACCTTTGCGTGGCCCCGGAGGAGTTTTCCCTGCTTCGGGAGTTCCGAGGACCTCAGTAGCTCTGTGTCCTTGAGAGAAGGCAGGAGGCTGCATTTTGTCAGGAGGGTCCGCTCCTCATAGCTGTGACTGAATTCGAGATGGGCCCTCAGGGACGACAAGCTTCTAAATCTGGTATGGTCTCCACACCTCGGGCAGCGGAAGGGCAGGCACACAGCGACATTCTCCAGCGAGTCCTGCCAATGGTACCGGCTTTCCTCAAAAGTCGTCTGTTGCATCCCTCTGAAGGTCCTGGGAGGGGGAGAAGACCCCAGTTTACATGGCTGTCAAAAGCGATTGAACTGACACTGACTGACGATGATGGCTACCCTTAGGGTTTTTTTTTTTTTTTTTTTTTTTAAATCAATGTCAAGCTTGCCTTGTTCTTCAGGTTCTCTTCCCCAGCCCTCTCCTACAACTCTCTGTCTGCCTTTCCAGTTGGTCCCCTTTCCTCTCATCCCATTTCAAGTCACATTCATTCTATTACCCCCACCTTCTTTTAAGAGACCCGTTTATCTTGCTTTCTTCTTTCATGCCCTGCAGCACCCAAACAATGCCCACACACGTACACACGTGCACACACACCAAACACCTATACAGAAGTTAAATTCTAAGATGACTGTTTGAGAGGAAACAAGACTTGTCTTCTGAGACTCACTTGTTTCACTTATTTATTCATGGTGTCCATTTCCATTCATTTTCCTGCAAATACCACACTTTTAGTTTCCTTAACAGCTGAATAAAATTCCATTTTATATTTGCACCATCTTTTTTTTTTTTCACGGAGACAGGGTTTCTCTGTATAGCCCTGGCTGTCCTGGAACTCACTCTGTAGACCAGATGGCCTCGACCTCAGAAATCTGCCTGCCTCTGCCTCCCAAGTGTTGGGACTAAAGGCGTGCACCACCACCGCCTGGCCACCATAATTTCTTTATCCATGCTTATGCTGATGGGCGAGCATCTAGGCTGGCTTGAATGCTTAGCTACTCTGAACAGGGCAACAATAAATATGGATGAGACAGTATCTCCGTCATAGAAGATAGAATCCATTGAGGATATGCCCAGGAGTGGTATAGCTGGGTCATATATTTCTATTTTCAGACTCCTGAAAAACCTCCGGGCTAATTTCCATAGTGACTCCACCAGCTCAGCCTTCTTGGGTTGAAGCAACTATTACATATATATTTAATGTTGATTTTTATGTGCAAATTAAAACCTAAACCCCTTTGTCAAATGCAGCTACATCTACTCTCTTCTGTATCGTCTGGTGTTTCTGCTGTACAGTATTGCTGCGGGGTGGGATACAGATGTTAGGGCCCGAATTTCTAATCCAGCTCCAGCCTAGCTTAGCCAAGGTGGCTATGCTCTTATGCAGATGAAAAGCTAGAGGAAGAAGGTAAAATAATAAACCCGGGAGTGGAAGCAGGGTGGTTCAGAGACAGAACTCAAATTTCTGGCCCTTCTGGATTTGGTATGCTACATGGACATGAATCACACATGAATGTAAAATGTGGGGAGACTTGAATGACTTGTGAGTCAATTGGCAATCTCTTCTCAAGTCTGGGGGAGATGAATCAAACTAAGCACAGCGGCTTTAAACGCATCATGTACTGAAATTTTTTTCAACCAAATATTTTTTTCTTAGTATATTTTAAAATTTTTTAATATATAACATTCCTTATTTACTCTGTAAGTGGCAGCATGTGTGTGTGTGTGTGTGTGTGTGTGTGTGTGTGTGTGTGTGTAGACCCGGGGATAACTCATGCGAATGGTTCTCTCCTTCCATCATGTGTGTCCTGGGGGTTGAACTCGGGTCATCAGGCTTGGTGACACCTTGCTTGGTCTGTTCATGACGTTAATATTTTTAGTCACTGGTATGATGACAGAAATCAAAGCGTTAACCTAACAATAACGCTCTTTCAAAAATTGGAAACCCGAAGTGTCAGATATCATTTGATATAAACAGGGCCGTGGCCAAGATCCTGTGCTAATAGAATATTCTGGGTGGATCCGCCTTGCCTCTCTGGTGATGTTTTTAGCGTGACAACTTCTAGAGTGTTGGAACCAGGCGGGCGTCAGCATCACTCCCCCATAAACAGGAAGTTCTTGTTGCCTCTGCATCTTTAGCCCCTTTGCCCTGGCAACAGATGACTCTTACAACCCAATTTTGCAAGGGTCCTGGTACTTATTTCCTCCAAGAACGCTAACAAGGAGCAGTGGGTCCCACAGGGAAGGAGCCCGGATCTTAGGTGCATCTTCGGGTGAAGTGTCTGTGACACACCCTTATCTGCCTCCAGATGCAAAGATAGAAATGGTGCCTGGTTCGCC
Source organism: Mastomys coucha (assembly GCF_008632895.1). NCBI lineage: Eukaryota > Metazoa > Chordata > Mammalia > Rodentia > Muridae > Mastomys > Mastomys coucha. Next base: position 32,841,734 of record NW_022196909.1, read on the forward strand.
AGGCAGGCACATTTTCCAGGTTACTAAAGTCTCTGGACCCCGGCTTAGGGGAACCTTCCAATGCTGCGCTGATGGTTCAATACGATGCAAACCCTGGCTCAGCCTAGGACTGAAGATGCTTGCAAGGGAGTGCAGAAATAAAAAGAGAGGATTCTAGAGCGGCAGGAGAAGGGGGGGCGGGGTGCTCTTTGGAAGGGGAAGATGAAATATACCATCCACCCCCAGCAAAGGGCTTTCATCCGCCCAGCAGAAACCTGGGGCACAGGTTAGCAAAAAGGGTTTCGATTTCCTGTACAGAGCTGGGCAGGCTAGGCAGCATCTGCCTGGGGGTCCCCGCTTTCCTAGCCCCCCGCTCCCGCTGGTGACTGCATGGATTCGTGCTCATGCGAGTTCGTGCAAGTGTCTGATGGGGAAGCCAACGGTCCCGACTCCCCACAACGCTGAGCATCCGGGACCACCTCCCCGCGTGTCCGTGGTGCAGGGGGCGCGGGCGCACGGCTCCAGCCGAGCCCACTTACCCGACTTGTTGCTGCCGCTGCAGCCGCCGGTGCTGATGCTGCGGGAGCCGCGCGAGCGGTTTTCAGCAGAGCCGTAAATCAGGCTGAGCCGGGTCGGCTCCCACGCGGGACGAGAGGCGACCGGGGCGGAGCGTGGCGCGGGCGGGACACGGGGGCGGCGCCCGGGGACGCGAGGCTGGTGCTCCGGCCCCGGGCAGCCACCCCTGGGTCCACCCCATCTGGGCCCCTCTAGCGGGAGATCCAGGGCCTTTCCCTTCAATCCAGCTCAGGATTCCGCTGACATCACGGGGAGGGATGCAGGATGGTCCCTGGGGAGGGAGGCGGGGACACGTGCCAGTCTTGCCCAGCCTAGTCTTGCTACAGGCCCAGGCAAGTGCTCCCAGTTGCAGGGGCGGTGAAAGTGGGCGTGAAGATGGAGCCTAGCTGGCTAGCCCCTGGAAAGAGCTGCCAGCAAGAAGGCCCTGGTATTTATACTAGAACTTCATCCAGGCAACCTGGCAAGAAGAGAAACAGGACTAGTGTACTCCAGCCATGGAAAGTAGTGTCCTGGGGCTAAGTTAAACAAAACTAAAGCTAATAAAAGAAACAGGGAAATGCAGAACCCTGATGCCCCCAACACTAGTCTCTGAGTGCAGGAAAGATTTAGCCTCCTGACAAGTCTCATTTCCTAATTGAAGTTTCGGCGTGTGTGTGTGTGTGTGTGTGTGTGTGTGTGTGTGTGCGTGTGCGCGTGCTTGTGTGTATGTGCGTATGTGTGTGTATGTGTCTGAGTGTCTGTGTATGTATATCTGTGTGTGCGTGTGTGTGCACGCACGCACGCGTGTGTGTATGTTTTATTTCCTTAACCCTGCTTTTATGGGGCTGGAGAGATGGCTCAGCAGTTCAGAGCACATACTGCTCTTTACACTGCTAAAATCAGCTACCGAGGTCAACGTTCTTTCACTGATATTTATACTAATACTTTGAGGAGAGCTGCACACCTGTAAAAGCCAGGAAAGCGGAACCAGAGAGTCACTCCTACAAAATGGGGGTTGGCAGCTGCTCCGGGGCTTGCTCTCTTGGAAAATGTTATACTCCCTTGAGGTTAGCAATCTTAGGCCACTCTCTAAAGTACATTTATTCCAACTGTTTATTAAGTTAAAAAAAGAAAAGAAAAAAGAAAGAGAGAGAGAGGAAGGAAGGAAGGGAGGAAGGAAGGAAGGAAGGAAGGAAGGAAGAATTCGTCTGAGTGTGCATGCACACAACCAAGAGTCAGGGTGCACCGCTCATCTTGAGCAAACAAGGAAGCTCATCCTGGCTACATTTGAGGCAGGATGCAAAGTGTGATCTGTCAGGTGGACCAAGGTCTAGAGCTCAACCTTCTCCCAACAGTGAGGCCATTTATTCCCCTTTCATGGTTCTGAAATGTCTCCACTTCAGGTAAAAGAACATGGTGGAAAGAAAAACCCTCTTTCCCCAAGAATAACTTTTTAAAACTCACCTCTAAGTAGGCCAATGTGATAGATGTCAGTGACAAGCCATGGCTATTTCACAATGAGGGTCAGTGACTTTAAAATAAAGCCAACATCCCCAAGCAGACCCTCAAGGGAGTAAGGCATGTTGGATTTTTCCGGATGCATATATAGTTCTGGCTACTTCAATACACGAAAAGTTGTACTAACATATCCACAAAAAAGAAAAAACAATGACAGAGTTGAAACAAACAAATAAAACAACAGCAACAACAACAAAACCAACTTTCAGGTGAGATGTAGAGTTCTGGGAGTCCTAGAGTTGGACCATTGGTTGTTCTGTTTGGCTGTGTTAGTCTGAGCTTGGACCAGCAGTGAATAAGGTTTCCTCTTTCTCCACATCTTCTCCAGCACCTCTCCTATCTCTTGACGGTAGCCATTCTGACTGGGGTTGAGGTGGCAGCCAGAGGTAGTTTTACTTTGCTTTTTCCTGAAGGCTTTGAGATGTTAAACACTTCTTGAAATGCTTAAAAATTACTATAGAGAGGTTGTGTGCAGGGTTGAATCTATGGAAGATTTGGTACTGGTCCACGGGCGTAGAAGTCCTTATAGTTTAACCTAAGTGGTTTCTGAAGTGCACTTTGCCTCTAGCAGTTGGAGCATCTGACCCTTGTTAGAAATGTGTGTTATTGGTGACTATACACATAATACACATAGAAAAGCGTGTTAGTGATATATCATGTGCAATGATTTGAAACCCCCCAGAAATATGGGGTTTGACAAACCCTCCTGGTAATTCTGATGAATCAGCATTAGTTCTGGAAGTTTTAGGGGCTTTCCAAGCCTTAGAAGTTCTGCTTACTTCCTGGGCCTTGTACAAATCTTTTACTTCCTGTGTCTTCCGAGTTTCCTTTACTTCCTGTGTCTTCCGAGTTTCCTTTACTTCCTGTGTCTTCCGAGTTTCCTTTACTTCCTGTGTCTTCTGAGTTTCCTTTACTTCCTGTGTCTTCCGAGTTTCCTTTACTTCCTGTGTCTTCCGAGTTTCCGTTACTTCCTGTGTCTTACTTGTTTCACTCCTTCTCAGAGGAAGGAGTGCTTAGATAAATAGCTACATGATTGACGTTCTTTTGTTGAAGAGTCTAACTTCTCTCCATCCCTCAGGACTTAGCTCAAGTATCCCCTCTTAATGGAGGTCTTCTGAAGTGGAAATTTTTTATTTCTTTGGAGACTCAGTTGTGCCATTGTGAATGTTTTTCTGGAAACTATCTAATGAGAGGATGTTTCTGCTGAAGCAGACACATGGGAGGATCTTTTGCTGAGAACAGATACGTGGTGCTTTTCTGGAAGCTGCCTGGAGAAGAGGTCATGTGATGTCTTGCTAGAGAAGATGCTTGAGAGAACATGTGATGCTCAAAAAGGACATAAATACGACCCAACAGGCAGTAGATAAATCTGCATGGTATTGGTTCACCTAGCCACTCCTCCCTGATCATCGTTTGTTGTGACTTCATAGAGAGAAAAGCATCAAAGAACTTCTGGTGGCATTCCAGCATCTTCTTGCTGCTACCACAGACTCAGTTGGCAGAGCCTTGTACTTTCTTCTGGATCAAACTGCCATTGCTGATTTGTAAGTGATGCTTGCAAATGGATCAAGCTACCTCTACTGATTCGTCTAAACTGAACTGTTAATATCCTGACAATGTAGATTAGATGCATCCCCACAAAAAAATAAAAATAAAAACTATTTCTTTTTTAAGATTTATTATTATTATTATTATTATTATTATTATTATTAATTTTTAGCTGGCTTCAGACACACCAGAAGAGGGCGTCAGATCTCATTACGGGTGGTTGTGAACCGCCATGTGGTTGCTGGGGTTTGAACTCATGACCTTCCGAAGAGCAATCGGTGCTCTTACCCGCTGAGCCATCTCACCAGCCCCCCTAACTATTTCTAAAGAGGTCTTTACCCTATTAACCTTTCCTTTCCAGTACCTTTGGTTGGTGGTGGACTAGAAGGGAGGTTACAGCATTTAAGTATGCTTATTAAAGTAGGCTTTAAAAAATATAAGCCTACAGTCTTCTCCGACACCCCCAAATCAAATTAGTTCTCACTAGTAAAATTAACTACAACAAAATGGTGCTGGTTATCTGTGTGACTTGGTGGTCCTGTCTCATTAGCACATTCCCAGTGCCCAGCATAGGTCTGCCCTGTATAAAAGGCTCAATAAGCATTTCCAGAAGTAGTCAGTGTCGAACGCATGAGCTCCCTTTCTGCACATTACCCGTCATGAGCTTGTGATTAGTGGGGGCAGGTAGTGGGGTGGTACAGGGACAGCAAAGCACACATAAGCTATACTAATTTTAAGAGATAGAAGTACCTACAGAGCCCCGTATCATACTTGGTACATGGAACATATGTGGGTACTGAATAAATAATGATCACAGCTCGTAGATGTACCGTGTGCTACATACAATGTGACTTAGTCCACTCAACATTGCTGTATATATTCAGTTTTCCTAAACTGGGACCGGTGGCGCTGGAACAGAAGGAACTTGGCAAAGTCACCTTGTAGGAATCAGCTGGCATCTATGAGCGGGTTGATCTCTCCCTTTAGGAACTCTAACTACTGAGGTTTGAGAGGGTCCAGTTCTATCCCACAGGAATAATCAAAGGTTGACTGCCTGGAGATGATGCAGTGCCTCTAGAAGAAGCTGCTAGGCGTGGAGCGTGGCTTGCTGGGGGTCACACCCGTCAAGAAAAGGAGAGATTGGAAGGGTGTGGTGCTGTTGGATTCTGACTCTTGAAGCCTGCTGCTTTTCACTGCCACTGAGTTGGGGAGGGAGGGAGATCTGAAATGAGGATAAGTGGAATGGAAACCAGGCAGGGAGAAAGAAGACAGCAAGGGAGAGACAGAGGGCAGAGGGAAGGCAGGAAGGCCAGACGCCTGATCCAGAAGATATATTTCACTGTCGTGTCTTTGCTGGAAGGCCTGCGAATTGGGTGGAGACTCAGGGACCTCCTTTCCTCTCTTTACCAAGCCACCATCCTCACTGTGACGACAAGGGCTGTCTTGGAAATGGGAGTGTCTTGCAACAGTAAGGCTATCCATACTTTTTATGGATCCACTGGCTAAATGCCTTCATCAAAAGGCCCACCATACAACCTTTGTAAGTATGGCTAAGTATGCCAGATTAAAACCCTGGAAAGAAGTCCAGGTCAGACTCCTGACGCTTGCCTCATGACCCGCTGGGTGACAAGTACCAAATATGGCCCAAAAGTCAGAAAGAGCCCTTCCGTCTTCCAACGCAATGAAAGGTCTATGTCCATTCTTTTCACAGCGCAGCAGTATCCCTACTAGGTGCCGGCACAATTCACTGACATCCTTTAAGCTCCAAAGTCATAACTGCAATCTGGCTTTAAAGCTTCCACCAAGCATAATCCTCTGGAAAATTCTATTTCTATTACATCTTTGTTGTCATAGCAACCACCAAGCAACACTGTGGAAAGTGTCTCAAATGCAGCGGCAGTCTGTGAGCTCAAGCGAACCTGCAGGGAGTAGGCCATCCATAAAGGCTGGGAATAGACACCTTTCAGCAAGCCCCACCCCCACACCCCCCCGCACCCAAGCTAGGACGAACACTGTGAGGTACTTGGTTTCTTGGTGGGGTCGAACCTGAGCCAGGAAAGAAGATGGGCTAATGCTCCATGCTGTGGGCTTCCTGCAGAGCAGTGTTTGGGCTAAATGTAAAGGCCACATGTACGGCCATAGTTAGCTGTGGGAGTTTTGGGTTAAACTGGGCAAATTCTCTGGGGAAGAGTTGGATGGTCCCAGTCTTTCCACTGCCACCATCTTAATGGATGGTCCTTCCTATGCATTTTTATGCCGAAGAAAGCCTGGATGGGCGGCCAAGGCAAAGAACAAAACAGGCAATAGTGTGGGGGGAGTACTCTGCTGATAGACAAGTTGGCAGAATTCATTAGACTTCGTTTCTTAAGGTAACAGTAACACGAGTCGAGTCCTTCCCACATCCCGAGGATGGTCCTAAACGGTTTTCACGTCATGTGCCACTTGGCTTTCCTAACAAGAGTAGGGATAGCCTTAGTTCAAAATGAGATTTACCCACAGACGCGTAAATAAGTCACGTTTACAGACTATAGTTATATAGCCCTTTATATAACTATGATTTGAACCCGAGGTCCTTAAATGAAGAGTCCGATGGGACCAGAAAGATGGCTCATCAGCTAGGAACACTCTTGCAGAGGACCAGGGTTCAGTTCCTAGATCCATGCTCACTAGGGCGGCTCACACTGTAACTCCAGCTCTGGGGAATTCTACACCCTCGTTCTGGCATTTGCAGGCGCCTGCACGTACATATCCCTCCACATCCATGCCCTATTGCTCTACCTCCATGCCGCTCGACAATCCTCATACCCCCACCCCCACCCCTACGTCCCCACATGGGAGGGAAGGAGAGAGACAGAGGAAGAGAGAGACAGGCAGAGAGAGAGAGAACCTGTGGCCTAACAATTATTCTATTTTATTCTATATTATTCTATATTTCTGATGCCTACATCCTCACTTAGCTCCCTGAGGATGTTTGAAATGTAACCATTGGGCATGCAAGATGTGGTCAATGCCCTAGACAAGTCCTCATCTTCACCGTCAAACCCTTTCCTTCCTTGATAGTTTTTAATAGAAAAACCCTTGAGACATCTTCCCTAAGCAAATTGTTGCGGGGAAAGCTAGAAAGCACGTTGTTATGGAATAAACTATAGCAAAAAAAAAAAAAAGATACTGTTAAAATAACGAGAATTGTTAAATAATGAGTCTGAATTATGCAGCGATGTGAAGTATGAATTATGGAACTGATAACGCCCTGTCAAAATAAGGTTCATTTCCCAGGACCTAAAACACATAGGCAATTTTATTCCTATTTTAAGTGAAGATTACCTGAGTTCTTAGGTGCGGAAAGGTAAAGAGTATTTTGCTATAGGTAAGAGAGAATTGAATTTCAAAATAAATATACATAGGCTTTTCTCTAGTACAGAAACAAAACATGCGGAATACGTTAAAATGTGGTTAACCAATACCCCGGGAGTATGCCATAAGATGAATCACTTTAAACCTTATACTTCAAAGCACGTACTGAATGTTTAACTGTTCTCTTTATATTTTTTTAAATCTTTATTGGTATGTGTATTCTGACTGAAAACACAATAGATTCTCCTCTGGCACCCCCACCCCCATCAAGACCTGCTTGTCCTAATCAATGAATGTTACCAAGCATAATACAATAAAAATTAATTCAAGAGATTTCTTTAGAATGTTTAGAGAACATTCTAAATTCTCTCCTTTCTAATCTAATTCTACCCTAAACCTAATTTTTTCTATTTAAAAAATGATTGAAAACTTTTTGTGTCATAATTGTAGTCTCTCTCACAACTAGACAGGCCTGTGTAAACCAGCAACCAGATCACAAAATACAGCGGTTATCTGGTGGTGCCCACCAGCACTGTCGGGGTAACTTTTTCTTCACACTGTGTGAAGGTGTGGCTCTGTATTTTTTTAATTGTTAATTCCATACCGGTAGAGAGCTAAATGCTGGCAGGATATTGTTATTGTCATTTCTATGGCCTATCACCAAGCCTTATGTTTTGTAAACATTCATCACTCCTCCCTTGCCTAAAGGCAAGCCAGAATTGTATCAGAGGTTCTGATTGGCTGTAATAAAGGTCTGACAGCCAATTGCTGAGCAGGAAGTGGAGGATGGAATTTCCAAGAGAGAGAGGGATGCTGGGAGAAGAGAGAGAGGGATGCTGGGAGAAGAGAGAAAAGAGCTGGAGATTCAGAGGAGGAGGGAACTGGATGGACCACAACGGAGCAGAAAGGTCCAGAGCTAGCCGCATGGCGGGACTTAGACTGGAATGGTTAGTAAAGTTTAGAGTAGCCGGGAGACTGCCCAAGCCAAGGGCTTGCATATTGAACTATACCGAAGCCTCCGTGTCGTTATTTATACTGATCGTGGCTCCACTGAAAGTCCTGCCGTACAGTGCTCAGGAGATTAACGTGATCGTGAACTTGGGGACTGTCTGGGCTACATAGCAAGTTTCTCATCAGCCTTATCTACAAAGCAAGAGGCAAGAATGAGCCACCACATGGTTTTTGTGGTTGGGTATGGGGGTGGTGATCAAACCCAGGGTTTTGGGCATGCTAGGCAAGCAATCTACTGTGAGCCGCATTCCCAGGCCTTCATGGTCATGTTTAAAACGTGAGTGTGTGTGCGTGTGCATGTGCGTGTGCGCGCCCCTTCATTGTGAATGTATGCAAGGTCTCACGCCAGCACATGCGCAGTCATGACACACCGTGCCTGTGAAGTACAAAGACTAAGTTGCAGAAGTCAATAGTCTCTTTCTACCACCAGGGTTCAAACCCTTGCTCACTGAGCCAGCTTGCAGGCTCCTGTGACATCTTAATTTAGTCTGGGATTGGCATCGTTTTTTGTGCCGTTTAAGAGTTAGTTTCATTTGTTTCCTATTTAGCTCTGCAATCCCTCTGGAATTAAATTCTGAGCAGTGATATTTGGAAATGATAAAGGTACATTTCAAAATGTGGTCAGTTAATCTAGCAAATTGTTGTTGGCAATATAATTCTTTCCTCAATACATCAATGACTCTTTCACAAGCCTGGTGACTTGACGTGCAGCCTTTCTGGTTCATTGGTTCGTTTATCTAACTTTATGCTGACCCCGATGTTCTCTTTAAAATGCGTTTTGTTCTCGTCACAAGTCTGCAGGCTTTGATTTCCCCTTTAATTACCTTGGATATTCTTGGCCCTTTGCGTTTCCCTGTGAATTTTAGAATCAAATGTTACTTATTAAAAAAAAATCCTAATGGATCTTTATTGAATTAATGTTGGATTTATAGATGGATTGTTTAATTAATTAATCTCTAATTAAGAGTAATAGGTAATTAATTTATAATTAGTTAAAAGTATTCACATCTTCACCCACCAGAACTAGATGCGGAGGCTCCACGGCTAAGTGTACCAGCCACTTTGGATGCAGGATACAGACAAATCCAACTGAAATCGTCCTCCCTGCTAGCTAACAAGCAGAAAGCCAGAAGGTGCATTGCAGGTTATTTTGGGAAGAAAGGTATCAACATCCTTAATATAGTAGCTGGAACAAGATATGCCCCCTATAGGCTCAAACTTCTGAACACAATCCCCATGCTGCTGGAGGAGGTTTAGAGAGCAGGGCCTTGCTGAAGGAAGTCTGCAACCGGGGATGGGCTTTGGGAATAAAAAGTACAGCTTCGTTCTGATTTGCTCCCCTTGCTTCATGTTTAGGCTTCAGTATCTGAGCTCTCTGTGCCTAATCCTGCAGAGACTTAATGTGCCAGGGCAGGGGGATACCTGGGGAGGGGGAGTATGAGGGATGGGGTGAGGGGCTATGTGAAAGGGCAGGTGGGGAATGAGACAGCAATCAGGATGGAAAATGAATAAATAAATGAATGGAAAAATGAAAATAAAATAGGAGCTACATATATGTATATGTATGCATGTACACATACATCATATGCATCATATACATATGCATATACATATATCATGTACATGCTCATATGCATATATACATGCATCATGTGCATATGCATATACATATATAGCATACACATTGTGTACATATGCAAATGCATGTACATATACATCATATACATCATATGTGCATGTATATACATATCTGTATACATCATATACATCATATGTGTATGTATACACATATGTATATACATATACATATATATCATATGCATGCATATACATCCTGTATATATTCATCATATGCATATACATATACATTGTATACATCATGTACATATACATTATATGCATGCATATACATATGCATGTATATCATGTATGTGTGCATATATATCATATGCATATACATATACATCATGTATGTATGCATACACATATACATAACATACATATATATCATATAAATATACTATACATACACATATACCATATATGCATATATGTCATATATACATATATATCATATACATATGCATCATATACATACATGTACATATATGTATACATCTACATATACAATGATGTGAGCTCTCTGCTTCTGCTGCCATGCCTGCCACAATGCCTGTCGCTGTGCCTTTTGCCATACTGCCACAATGGCTGCCCCTTGTTGTCCTTACCATCATGAACTCTAACCCTCTGGAACCACAAGCTCAAATAAACTCTCCATTCTGCATGTTGCTTTCCTCTCGATGTTTTATCATAATACAAAAGTAATGAATACCCTGACTTAGCTATGGCCTTCCTTCAAATCTGTCAAGCATGATGCGCCCACTGCTGTTCTGATTGTACCAGGTTAACCATCCCTTTCTGATTGGATTGGATTTGAGGCCTGCACCACTGGGAGGTATACGTTCTTAGTATTGTCAGCTTGCTCCAATGCCTCTGGTCGCAGGAATCAGCTGTAGATACAGATCAATGTACTTCTGATGCTGTGCACAACAGACATGGAGCCACACTGCTTTCTTCTGTCTAAATCTTTTTGTTTATACCCTTGAGTTGTGCTGCTCTGAGCCTTGGCCAGAGAAGCTCCCTTTTTTTAGGGGAAGTGGAAGGTGGTTAATACAGAGCTTCGTCATTTCAAGGTTCTGAGAATAAGTGACCTTGAATGCTCAGCCCTAGATGGGACATCTCTATCACCCCCTCCAGGGCTCCAAAACCATCACAGGAGTCGGGGTAAAAGATTAGAAATGCCAGATGATGGGGGGAAGATGCTACAAAATGCTGCCTTCTGGATATAAACACACAGCAGATATGGCTACCTACTAAGACCTGTACACTGAAAAACAACATGAAAGCTGGGCAGAAACACAGTGGGAAGAAGAAATCATCAAGAGTAGAAGGCATGAACAGAGGGGAATGTAGGGTGACTGCTCTCACAATGTACGCTACTCATCCATGGGACGATCAAAACATTAAACAGAAAGTATTGAGATCTTTACAATTTTTAACTTTCCAGGAATTAAAATCTTAGTAATTTTAATCACTAGGTCAGTGTTGGGCATGGTGGCACACGCCTTTCATCCCAGCACTTGGGAGGCAGAGGCAGGCAGGTCTCTGAGTTTGGGGCCAGACTGGTCTACAGAATGAGTTCCAAGCCAACCAAAGATACACAGTGATACCCTGTTTCAAACAAACAAGCAAATATTTACATTTGTTTTTTTTCCTAAGATTTATTTATTATCTATTTATTATAAGTACACTGTAGCTGTCTGCAGACACGCCAGAAGAGGGCATCAGATTCCATTACAGATGGTTGTGAGCCACCATGCAGTTGCTGGGATTTGAACTCAGGACCTTTGGAAGAACAATCAGTGCTCTTACCGGCTGAGCCATCGCACCAGCCCCATATTTACATTTGTTATTGTCAACATTGCAACCAAGTGATTATTTTGTGTGTGTGTGTGTGAAAATAAATAACCCAATATAAAATTTACTTTGATACTAAAAATTGTATGGTTTAAAACCTTAATGTTCAGGACTGAGGCTGTACCACCTCAGTGGCAGAGTGCCTAGTGTGGGTGAGGACCTAGTCTGGGTAGAAATCCCCAGTATAGGTAGAAAAATAAGTGAATAAAAATAATTTGTTTGTTTCTGGGTGATATGGAAAATTTTCGATTAAGAGCTGGAGAGATGGTTTCCTGGTTAGTTTCAGCTGTCAGCTTGCCACAGCTGGACTCATCATCTGAGCCACTGTCAGTTAAGGGACTGTCCACATCAGATTGTGTCAGTAGAGTTACAACTGCCTCTAACTCCATCTCTATTGAATCTGATACCCCCTACTGGATACTGTTGGCACTGCGCTCACATGCACATACGCATACAGAGACAAGCACACACGCAGATTTTTAAAATAGCAAAAATACACATTTAAAAAATAATGACCTTGCATTCTGTCATGTTGTAGATTCAATTATTGGCTGAAATGGTTTGTAGATTATTTTGTATTTTCTTATCACGATGATGATGCTCATGAATAATGATGGCATGAGTCTTTCCAGATGCAATATCCTTTAAAAATACATTGAGATGGCTAGAACCACTTTTAAATGTTGAATGTGTGCATGGTATGATCAATTTCAGTCCATGTAGAAAGGTTTTAAAGATTTCACCATTGGATGTGATATACCATAGGCTTTTGGGGGTTTGCCCTTTTTGGGTTTTTGTTGTTGTTGTTTTGTTTTGTTTTTTAATGTTGGGAAATTGGGAATGTAGCTCAGTTGGCAATATGCACACATCCTTGAATTCTATCCCCAGCACCAACTGAACCCAGTGTGGTGGCACACATCTGTAATCCGAGCACAGAGCACAGAGAGGTAGCAATAGTAGAGTCAGAAGTTCAAAGTCATCCTCAGCTACACAGCCAATTTGGGCTAGCCTGAGATATGTAAGAGGAAAAAATAGTACTCCTTTTAGTCCTAGTTTGCCAAGAATTAAGGAAAATGAGAATACAGAGAGGGACAAATTTTGTCCCTACACTCTTCCTACATTCAGACTTTTGTATACAACATGTCCCTTTGTCCTGAGAGTGGGGTTGTATTGGATTTTTCATTGTGAACCTAGCCTTTAATAGCTGAGCCATCTCTCTATCTTAGGTTGTTTTTTTTTAATGTTAACTCAGCCTAGCGTCCCTAGGATGACTGCAAACTATGTATGGTAAGATTCACTTGTCTAATATACCATTAAATATTTTTATCTCTATGTTTATGAGACATTGATGTACAACTCTCTTTTTGTTGAAGATGCATTTGTCTCATAAAACTGGAAGGAGAAAAACAATTCTCTCTGTATTTTTTTCTAAAAAAAGATCTTGTCTTGGATACTTCTTATAAGGCTTTTTTGGTGTTTGTTTTCTTTTGTTTTGTTTTGTTTTTTAGCAGAATTTACCAGTAATCCCCTGTGGTCCTGGACTTTCCATGTGGGATTTCTAGGTAACAGGTAAGTGTTTTTAATGCATACTAAACCTCATCGTTTGTTCACTTTCATTATTTTTTTTTTTAGTCATTTTCTATCTCACCCCAACAGGCAAATTAATTCATGCTAAAATGTTCATATCTTCTTATCATCATTAGGTTTCCTGGATTATTATTTTTTTTTGCTGTTTATTTGTGTGTGTGCTCGTGCATATGTGTATGCTCATGCGTGTGTGTGTGTGTGTATGTGTGTGTGTGATGTGTTTGTGTATGATATGTAAAGGAGCTCACAGCACTGAAACAGTAACTCATACACAAAAAGCATTTGGGTACAAATTGGTGGGGAAAACTGAATAAGGTCAAGGGAATTATTGGTGAAAGTAAGTGCCATTTGAGACCATTATTAGAACCTGGGTGGTGGCTGCTATTGACAGAGAGAGAGAGAGAGAGAGAGAGAGAGACAGAGACAGAGACAGAGACAGAGACAGAGACAGAGACAGAGAGACAGACAGAGAGACAGAGAGAGACAGAGACAGAGACAGAGAGGCAATGACAGAGACAGAGAGACAGAGGGAGACAGAAAGACAGAGGGAGAGAGAGAGAGACAGAGGGAGACAGAGAGAGCAAGAGAGGGATGGGAAATTAAATTTAACATATTGTTGCCCGGGTAGCATGGGAAATGTAAAACACATTTAAGCCAGGGAGTTAAATATGTTCCTTGGCTTCTGCTTGCTGCTCCTGCTGCAACAGACAAGCACAGAGAGAAGCTGCAAGAACTGAAAAGGAATTCAAATCCAGTAGGCGCTAGTTTTGAAATCAAAAGCAGTCCTCAATCCAAGGTTTTACAGATGGCAAACAATGTTGAGGTTAAGAAATAACTTTCAGGCACATATCAATCAATCAAGAGCCATCACCAAAAAAAAAAAAAAAAAAAAATCTCTGAAGACGAAGCAGATGGTAGAACCTGTCAATTTCTTTGTGAAGAGTTTGGAAAAATCTAAAGCGATGCCCCGGGGGATTGTTTTGTGAGAGAAAAAGTTCTGCAAGAATTTGAAAGCTAAACCTTATGAGCATCAGAAGCCCAAGGTTGCGAAGATCTTCCAAAGAAGAAATTGATGAGTATAGCTTCTCGTTCATACATGCCAGTGAGATGCAGATAAAAAATTAAAAAAAAAAAAAAAAGGAATTACACTAACTGCAATCGTCCTTGGGCAGAAAGAGATCAAGACATCAACAAAATGACAAGAGGCCTTTGAGTTCAGACAACGGATCAAGACAGCACGGAACTAAGGATCCAGCGAGTGAACCAAAGGTGGAACAATACCAATAGGACTCTGAGTAGACCGAGAAATCCAGAAAATGGCTCAAAGATGTCACAGAACCTTAAATCCAGAGAGGGGACCAAAGATGGTGTGGAGCCAAGAGTCCAGAGAGCTGACCAAAGCCATACAGAATAATTTGCAGGCGGTGCTGAAACTGGAACTGACAAATGTGTTGCACTGTAGACTTCAAAATCCCTGCATACCTATGATTTCTGCCTCCTCGCCTTCCTCTTTTCTACCGAGAGGGCTCACAGCAGTTATGCTGTGCCTGCCTCGCTATTGCAGGTAAGTGCTGGGATTAAAGGCATGCGCCACCACTGCCGGCAGCTCTAGGGCTATTAAGACTTATAGTAAGTATAAAGGTTTTGTGTCTTTCGTTTGGGAAATAAATAATCTAAGATGGGGTACACGCCCTAATTAATTTTTACCATCAATCACTAATTAAGAAAATGTACTATAGACTCTCTTATGGCCCAATCCCACGGAGACATTTTCTCAGTTAAGATTCCTTCTTCCCAGATGATTCTTGCTTGTGTCGAGTTGACAAGGGTCTAGCCAGCACAATGCCCTTTACAAACTGAGGGTTGATGATGGAATCCTTACCATTCTCCAGCTCTCGGTCTGGAGGCACATTCCAGGCTGTGGAACAGAAAAAAAAGAGAACCTCTGAATACTGCGTGAACGAGACATGATGTCGGAGTTGGGGAAGTTCAAGGTTGTTAGAATATACAGAGATGAAAGGAGGGAACACAAAGTGTGAGCAATTATGTTGAGCTTCACGTAAGACCAGGTGAATGGATGACCAGACTACACATAGTGGGAAAATCTTGTTGTTGCTGAAAACTTCAAAGCCCTCTGCACTCATAGAAGAGTAAATGAGAGTTTTCACTTCACACTTTCAGAATGTGGTTAAAAAAAAAAACAAACCTGAATACTCAGAGAATTCATTACTAAAATCAAAATTATCAAGTCTTAAGAGTGAGACGCGGCTGTCCACAGTGTACAGCTTACTGTGAGCTACCGTAGTAAAAGTAAGATACATATTAAACTAGTCATGATGACCAGCAAGCAATCTTGGCAACTGGCTGAGCAAATTGAAACACATTTTAAAGAAACACAAGAAAGCCTATTAAATATTTTGTGTTGATATGAAATGGCATAACCAAGGCAACTAATGGAAGAAGGAGTTTATTCTGGATTTTATTTTTTCCAGAAGTAGATAGAGTCCACACTGGCGGAGGAGGCACGTCAGCAGGTGGCTGGAGCTGTTGGGAACATGCAAAAGAAATGTATTCTAAGTACTACCGTTTTGTTTTCAGACTCTGTTTAATCGTAGGGAGGAAATACATTCAAGATCTCAGGCCCTGGAGGAGCTGGGGACTTCCCTAGAGCTGGGCAGCATCTGTAGCAAACTGTTGTCTGAGTCCCGCCATCTCAAGGGCAATTTTTCCCTTTTGCTGGCAGGGTCAATATCTAAGCCAAAGTGAATAAGTTGTAAAAACATATAACCGATTGCCTGTTATGGTCTAATTAACTACAGTCAGCTCACCCACTCCTTTGGTCCCTTATCACGCTGAGCTCCGAGCCTAATGTCTAGGAGAATTAAAGACAGGTGCCCTGGTGATTGTCTAATCTCCAACGAGTACGCCCTTTGCTTAATCCATCCTGTCAAGATGCACTTGGATAACTCTGCAGCTCCCCCCACCCCAGGTCCCACCTCGCTTTCTGTTCCCATCCTTTATCCCTTTGGTGATACCGTTCAGACCCTGAATTGGCCCCCTCCCTGGATGCTCAGAAAATAAAGTTTGCCTTTAAGCTTCTGTATGTGAAGTGAGTTTTCTCAGCTTCCACCCTGACCTCAACAGAATACGAAGCTGAGAGATGACTATCTTCAACCACAGGGAGGAAGCAGTGAGAGCAAACTGGAGGGGATGGGCCAGGGTTATAAACTCCCAGAGCCCTCAGCGGCAAGCTTCTTCTCTCAAGGCCGTATCTCCTAAGGGTTCTATAACCTTCCCTAAACAGCGCCACCAAGTGGAGACTAAGTGTTCATGTTCCTAAGCCTATGGGGGACATTTTTATTCAAACCACCATAAAGAAAAAAAAGTCCAGATGCTTAAAAAATTAACCCCATGGTATTCAGCAGTCATCAAAAACTTACTAGACATAGAAGGGTGAGGAAAATGTGGAAACCAAAAGAAATGGCGGAAACTGATTTAGAAATACAACAGATGGTAGGGTTGGGTAAAGACTTTAAAGCCTTAAGACTAAATGCTCAAGGATTTAATACAACCATAATGGGGGAAAACACAGAAGTTATAAAATGAACCAAATATAACTCTTGTGTCTAAGATACACAATGCATGAAATATAAGCTCATTGGCTAAAGTTATTCTAAACTACACAGTACAATACAAAGATACCATTGAATGTAAGACCTAGTGATATAAAATATACAAATATATAACAGGAGTAAGAAGTTAGAAGCCGGCACTGGTGGCACAAGCCTTTAATCCCAGCACTTGGGAGGCAGTGGCAGGTGGATTTCTGAGTTCAAGGCCAGCCTGGTCTACAGAGTGAGTTCCAGGAGAGCCAGGGCTACACAGAGAAACCCTGTCTCGAAAAACCAAAAAAAAAACCAAAAACCAAAAAACAAAACTAAGTAAGAATGAATTCTCAGTGACCTCAAAGGTATTAGTCATTATGTTGTTAGGGACCCAGAAGAGAAAGGAGACAAGGAAAGAAAAAAATATGAAATAATAACTAAAATTTTTCAACTTTGGCAAAAATCTATAAATACACATATCTAGGTTATTTTCTACATTTCTAGAATGTATTTTGAACCAGATCCAATAAAGACAAACCCATGTAGAAGAGGCACAGCGCTGTACCATAAATGAATATTATTTCCCAGCCAAATTTATCCTTCAGGCTTGGAAGGGGTCTTTATAAGCATTTTCCCTAGGCAATAAACACAGTATGAAGCTTTATCACCAGTGGGTGCTGGAGGGATTAGGGCAGGGTTATAAACTCCCAGAGTCCTCTCTCCGTGGTAAGATTCTTCTCTCAAGGTCGGATCTCTTAAAGTTTCCATAACCTTCTCTAAACAGCGCCACCAAGTGGAGACAAAGTGTTCATGGACCTAAGCCTTTGCGGGGACCTGCCTTCCGGGTCCAGTGTCTGCCATTTTCTTTCTTCAGATTGCAGCAGGACCGTGTGCCAGAGGAACGCGTTCGGAAGCATCCCAAGCTCCTTCACATAGTCCTCCAGAGACCTTGCAGCCCAGCTCCTGAGCAGGCTGGGAGGTTGCCTCTCCGACACGAGTTCCTTGAACAAAGCTGTCTTTGATTGAGTGTGTCCACTCGCAGCCTTAGATATCTTTCCACGTTCTCCTTATGAGTCAGTGGGTCTGGCTGGCTGCTTTTAAAATTCTCTTCTCTCTGACAGATTAACAGTGACAGATTGGGTGCAGAATCATTCAATGCAGGGATGCGAGATTTGTTGAGCGTCACGTTTGTTGCTTAACGTTTTCCCATCAACGTGGAGACAGTTTTGCTCTGATCTCCTTGACATGTGCTCTCGAACCGCTCCCCGCTCCTGGGAATTCCACATTGTGTACTTGGTGGTGACTCATGGGCTTCTGAAACGGTTCACTTTTCTGTACTATTTTTATCCTTGGATCTGGCCAACCAGATGGACTTTGTTGGGGTTTCACAGCTCATCAATTTTCTTTTTTAAGGTTAATTTTATTTTATTTTATTGAATTGTGCTCGTGCTAGGGTATGTGTGTGTTCACATGTACGTGTGTGCCCACAGAGGCCAGAAAACGGCATTGGGTTCTCTGGAGCTGATCCCACCGGTAGTTATGGACCATCCTATTTAGATGCTGAAAACTGAACTTGGTTCTTCAAGAGCAGCATGCACTCTGAGCCCTTTCTCCACCCACTAACGCCTTACAAACTGCTCTAATTACAGTGTATCTGGTCTTTGCTCTGCTCTGCATTGAAAACATTGACAAAACGTGTTCTCAACGTGTAAGTCCTATCATTTGTCCCACTGTGTGGGCACTCCCCCCACCCCCTGCGTCTTGGTTCCATTTGACCTTCTTAAGTGTCATCTGTTCGCCCTCGACGCGTTTCTAGCCAGAATAAGATCTGCATTACCAACATCCTCTGGGCTGAGGGTGCATATTTGGTTCCCATCGGAATGTAACTGGAGATCTGTGAACAACTTCCTGGTTTCCTCTCTGAAGGGAACGGATTGGCTCTCTCCTCCCTCCCATCTTCTCATTGGTCAGAATATTGGAGTTGCTGGTCCCGAGCCATCCTCAGCCAGGTGCGGCCTGGACGAAAGCAGGCAGCTCCATCAGGAAGGAGGAATACAGACTGAGAAACCAAAATAGGAGCCGCTACATTTAGATACAGGTTGGCACATTGGAAGCCTTCTACTGCTAGTTTTGAAACTTGTTGCTATGGGAACAAAATGAATCCTGTTCGCTTACGTGTTGTCTATCTGAGCTTTCACAGTGCTGTGGCAGAGGTGAGTCGTTTCAAGGGAGATTCCGTTTCACCCTATGGTAACAAATTGCCTCAGGTTGGATGGCTAAAGTCACAGAAATGGACTTGGTTTTCCTTACAGAATCTGAAGTCCAAGAGTTCAGAGTTAAGGTATCCACAGGACACCAGGGTATCCTATACCCTCTTTTAGCTTCCAGACGCCCACACATATGTATAAACACGCACACACACTACACGTGTATATATACACATGCACACACATGTATACACACATGTACACATACATGTACGCATACCTGCACACACTTATAATACATGTGTGCACATGTACACACACTCACAAAACATGCACACATATAAACACATGTACATACATTCACGTGCATACATACATGTGTATACATAAGTGTACACACATGAACACATATCCAGTCACATATGCACACACATGCACACATGTACACACATGTACATCTTGAAAACATCTTCATGGAGTAAGGCAAAGATTCCTCCTCATTAACTTGCCAAGATGAAAGGACTCCAGTGTTATTCCTTACAAACGTGCTATGGTATGCTTATTACTATCAGACAGTCAACCACCATTTATATCCCGTGTTTGTCCTTCCTCTTCAGAAATACTAATCAGTATTCAAATGATTCCTTCGTGGTGAATAAGAGCTTATTCACACACTTCCTGGGTGTTGGAGCTCCACATTATCCGTGGAGAAGATCGGACTCTAAGGAAGTGACTCACATAGTTAAGTTGCATGATAACATAAGCAAGGCAAGCCAAAGTCTTGGAGTGGAAAACTTCCAAGATAGCAAAAATCCTTTCCCTCTATTTCAAAGGTTCCCAGCCTGTGGGTCATGATCCCTGGGGAGGATCAACCAACCTTCTCACAGGGGTCACATACAGATATCCTGACTATCAGATTACGTTTATAACAGGGGCAAAATTACAGTTATGAGGTAGCAATGAAAACAGTTTTGGTTTCATGGGGGGGGTCATCACCACATGAAGAACTGTATTAAAGGACTGCAACATTAGGAAGGTTGAGAACCACTGCTCTCTTTGAAACATATGCTCAGATACTAAATAATACATTTTTTAATAGTTTTACATGAACTGATTTATTCATTTTATGGACATATGTGTGTGGGTGCATATACCAGGCATGTGTGTGGAGGTTAAAGAAAACTTGTGGGAACTGGTTCCCTCTTGTTTGGATTGCTTTGTTTTCTTTTGGGTTTTTTGCTTGTCTGTTTTGGATTTCTGTTTCTTTTGTTTGTTTGTTTGTTTATCCAGACAGGGTTTCTCTGTGTAACTCTGGATGTCTTGGAACTCATTCTGTAGACCAGGCTAACCTAGAACTCATCCACCCGCCTCTGCCTCCCCAGTGATGGGGTTAGAGGTGTGCACTACCACTGCCTGGCCAACTGATGTGGGCCCCAGGGATTGAATTCAGGTTGTCAGGGTTAGTGGTCAATGCCATTACCCAGTGAGCCATGCATTGACCTGACTGTCTACCTTTCTATTTATATACTTTTTATTTTGTCTCCTGCTTACTGGAATTGATGGTCTATATAAGACCTGTCTTAAAACAACAAAAACAAGGTTGTTGGTTTTTTTCCTGTTGGTGAGTGTCAAGTTGAAGATCTCCCCTATGTTAGGCAAATAGTCTACCCCTTAAGCTACACCCCCCATTGAGTATATAAACTCATATCTTGAATTAAGGGTCAATAGTGAGAACTAAAGGTCCAGACCCTTGATCCTAGATCTCTCTGAGATAACAGAAATAGAAGATTCATAGACAGAATATAGGAGAGATGTTGTAGCAACTGGGCATGGAAAAGCCAGTCTGTGAAACTGGATTTCTACTTTGATTAGTTTTTACTTATTGGCATGTAAATAAATTTGACATTCAGATCTCACCTGATTTATTATTACCATACAGTCAGTACATGACATTGGACTTTACCCTGATGAAAAAAGAACAATCCCTGGAAAAAAAATCTATCCTCAGGTTGCATCTTTTTCCATGTCTCCCCATCGGTGTCCTGAGAACTTTGCCTACATGCTCAAAATTGGTGTATAACTTGTGGATGATTCTATGTGTAGACCCTAAAGGCTGATAGAGAGCATACCGTACCCCACTGTACCCCACCCCCATTGACTTCAAATAAATACAGATGAATCTAGAAATCACTAATCCTAGAATGTAATGCTACATTGACTGGGTTTTGAATCCCTCAGGACATACAACACTACGGAGCGAGGGTGTTTCCAAGGGAGGCATAGCTGAGGAGGAAAGGCCCTGAATGTGGGAAATGCCATCCCCTAGGTTGAGATCTTTGACTAAATAGAAACAGTTAAAAGATGAAAGCAAGCTGAATGAACCCCAGCCTCCATCGGGCACATTTTTCCAGCTGCGCATGTGTAGTGACCTGTGGCTCACTGCAGCTGTGACTTCCGTCCATGATCGGTGGCATCCCCTCAAATTACGAGCCAGAGCCAGGCAGTGGTGGTACACGCCTTTAACCCCAGCACTTGGGAGGGAGGGGCATGGAGATTTCTGAGTTCGAGAGCAGCCTGGTCTACAGAGTGACTTCTAGGACAGCCTGGACAATACAGAGAAACCCTGTCTTGAAAAGCAAACAAACAAACAAACAAATTTTGCATAGTATTTGAACTTGAACCCAAGCTTATAGGCATGAATACATTATTCTCCAAACACTTTTATACTGTGAAAATAATTTGCCCATGAGACTTTTTTTAACCTCTTGGACTGCATTTTGGACAAGCTGTCTTTAAAAAAGAAGAAAAAGAAAAAAAAAACAACTGAAGAATGTTTAGTAAACTATGATAAATATCACCTTAAAATATCAGATACTTCAACCATGAATACCACATGATAATTTTTCCAAATCAATCCCATCCCCTTAATTACAAAATTAATCACTTGATATTATTAAGCAAATATGAGGCAAGATTAAAATGATGGTGTTTCTTTCCTTATGCATCACTTTAAAAATATTTATTGAAAAGAGCGGAAAGCTGTTCTTGGGCATGCAGGACTGCAGTTGAGAGCTGATTCAATTACATGGCAACCGGGCTGCAAACTTTCAAGTGCGTTGTTTGTCTTTTTTGTTGTTGTTGTGAGCCCAGCCTTTAACAGCTGAGCCATCTCTCAGCCCTCAAACACTTTAAAAAAAAATTACTACCACCTGAAGTCGATATTGGTTTTGTGACCAAAGGCATCATTTTCTTATCTCCTGGCCATGAACCCAAGATGCTTCAACGATCTGAGGACAAATGACTCTTTCAAGGACTCTTCTACTAGACAGAAATTCTTGCTTTCTTCCAAGAACAGCACAGCTGAAAATGAAATTGTTGATTGTTTCCACGGCCTAGGGAGCCTCAAAGATTACCTCTAGAATCCAGCAAATTGAGGCAAACTGACTGATTGTCCAACCACTTTAAAAGATCTGGTTAAAATAGGAGATGATCCTTAATCCCAGCTCCCTGTTCACAGAATTTTATTATGAATAGCAGTCTCCAAAGATTTCCCTCTGGGTCCTCTCCTGGTAGATGTCAGACTAACTGAGTGGTGAGTAGAGAACGTAGAGTTTGTAAAGAGTAGGTTTTCCCGGTCCCCAGTCCAGTGTGATTTCAGCAGGGGAGAGAGTAGAAAGTCACCAGAAAGCTGCCAAGGGATCCGTGACGTGGCCATTCTCGCTCACCAGGTGGGACCTGGATAGCAGCTGGCTCAGGAGGTGGTTGCCATTTCAGTTCTTGGAGGATCGTCAAGACGTGAACTTGAACATGGCATTGTTTATAAGTTCTGGCGCGAGGCCTGTAAAAAGGAGGCCTCTGCGACCACCTCAGACAAGTGAAGGGCGACAGTGGAGGAGGGAGAGACTGACCCTCTCCTCCGAGACACAACTCCTTTCTGCCTGTTTGTCGAGGTTCTTCTTCTATTTTGTTTGGAAATATATTTCCACTGTTCAAGTGTCAACTCTGAGAGCTCAGTCATCTAAGAGTGGGACCACAATGTGATCAACATCCATGTTTGAGATGTTTATCTCAATACCTTAGGAGCCAGACGTCGGTTCTAAGTGTGAGACATAAAAACACTTGGGGGTGGAGTATTTATTCTTTTTCTTTCAGTTGAGAGGTGTTTGCTCTCCAGTCGTGGATTTCTCAGGTGTTTCATGAGCTCTGAAGACAAACTGAGCTCAAATACCTACCTCCCCGAGATACCTGGGACAGATAAGAAGCTCTGCTCTCAAAGGTCCTATGGATACTGCGCTTGTTACAGCTTATGCCAGCTAGGGCATGGCAGAAGGAATGCTACCCAACACTGAAGGTCATACCTCCTCCTCCTCCTCCTCCTCCTCCTCCTCCTCCTCCTCCTTATTTCCGGGACCTTTCCCTTCTTGGAGCCTTGTCCTATCACGTGAGACCCTCACCGCCTTTGAGTTTGCCTTGCGCAAGGCCTGGGAAGGCATCAGGTTATCAGTTCCTGCAGATAAAAGGCTCTCTCAGTCACCCATCCCTTCCAAGGATATAGGCATGTGAGTGAAGCTGGTCTCAGCCTTCCAGACTAGCTCATTCTCAGGTAAATACCATCGAGCAAACAGAGAAAAAAAAATGAAATGAACCCAGAGAAACCTTGCTGAATTGTTAACCTTACGTTCATGAAGAACTGTTACAAAGAGCAAGCAAGATAGACGTTGCTCCATACAGTGGGACTATTGCAGGCCCACCAGTGATATAAATAATGACACGGAGGCTTATTAATATTTTAAAGCTCAGGCCTTTTGCTGGGCAATCTCCTGACTAATCCTGGCACTAACTACATCCTATCACGTGGTCAGGTCTACATCTCTGGTCATCCATTCACCTCCGTGTCCTCTGGCTGAATCCCCTTCCTCTGATTCTTTTCTCCCTCTCCCTCTCCCTCTCCCTCTCCCTCTCCCTCTCCCTCTCCCTCTTCCCCCTCTCCCATCCCCCTCCCCCTCCCTCCCTCTGTGTCTGGAAGATCTGCCTTCCACTTGCTGCCCAGCTATTGGCCATCAGATCTTTATTACAGCCAATCAGATACAAGTCTAGATTGCCTTAGGCAAGTGAGGAAGAACGATTATAAAGAACCCAGTGATGGGCCATAGAACAGCAATACCAAGAGCCTGCCAGCATTTAGCTCTCAGTGGGGACAGAATTAACAATTGAATATACAGAGACCGCATCTTCACACAGTGTACTGGAATAGCTCCCCACAGTGTCAGGAGGCAAGAGAATGGTATCAGACAGAAAGGAAACGGAATCACAGATTCACGGTGGCATGTTCTTTCGCCACAAGATCTTTTCCTTTTTTGGTTGTGAAATTTTCAAACTAGGATCTGAGAAGAGAGGAGAGGAAAGAGAAGGGGAAGGGAGGGGATGGGGGGAGATGAGGGTGGGAGAGAGAGAGAGAGGTGAGTCCTGAGCACAGTAGGGAAAGACACTTGAACACGGAACAGACCAGAGTTAGGTCTCTTGCCAGGCCAGCCAGGGTTACACAGTGACGCCCTGTCCAAAATGGAAAAAAGGAAAGCAACACATAGAATAAGCCATAAAACCATGACGGAGCCACCCCCTCCCCGTTAGACAACAGGGTCACCTACACAAGGGCACAGAGCAGCCGGGATATGTCCAACTGTCAAGACACGGGTAAGAACAGATATTTGCCTCTTGGTGCTTTTCTTCAGCTTTGCCTAGGGGGCGCTGCAGAGACACTGGGATGTGTCTCGCTTTCTCAGGGATTATCAGGAGATCCAACCAGCCCCACGTGGGAATGGGAGATAAGTTTCAAAGCAGGAATATGTTATTTGAGGGGATCTGTGAAGGTGGGCGGCAGTGAATCAAGGAGCCTGTAGTCCGCCACCCAAATCCAATCTTCCAGGCGCGTCAGCTGCAGAGCCCACAAAACCAAATAGCCGCTGATCACCAGCTGACACCCCGCAGTCTTGTTTCCCCCCCCCCAAAGGTGCAAAAGGGATATTTTAAACGTTCTATTTTCACGTTCACTTAAATAGATGAAGGGCCTGCTTCAAGTTTTGAAAATCCAAGCTGTAAGAACAATCTTTTGAATTCACCCTCTTGCTTAAATGACTCCAATTTTGGTAAATTCATCTGCAATTCATCCACAAATGTTACATTTTATGGCTCCTAATTTAAACTAAAAAAAAAATGTGTGTTTTTTTTCCTTCTTCTTCGTTCAGTGAAGAAAGCTCATTTCTCTGGCATTGTTAACGTGGAGTAACATGCTATTGCAAACTGAAATTCTCAAGAGGATTCATTTTTTTTTTATTATTCTATATGAATGACTAGTTTTCACGTCTATAAAATGTAAACAGAAATAGCTCACACAAACATCTCCTGATGAGTTTAATCACGGTGGTTCTGGGGACACAGACAGTCCTGTCATCAGACTTGTCCTCTTTATCTGCATAATAGAAATAAATCATGGCAATATTGGATTGGGCTTCTAGGCGCTGGAAAAAAAACTGCAAAAAAGCCTTAAAAATTAATCTTCTTTGTGTGTGTTTTTTTAACTTCACTTTTCTTTTCCTATGTTAGTGTGGGACTCACAAGATGGCTCAGCCAATAAAACCATTTGCTGCCAAATCTGTGACCTGGATTTATTTACTGGAACTCCCAAGGCAGAAGGTATGACCTTGTCTATGTGCCATGGTGCCCATGCATGAACGCATATAAGGGCCCATGCACTTTTTTTTTTTTTTTTTTTTTTTTTTTTTTTTTGGTTTTTCAAGACAGGGTTTCTCTGTGTAGCCCTGGCTGTCCTGGAGCTCACTTTGTAGACCAGGCTGGCCTCGAACTCAGAAATCAGCCTGCCTCTGCCTCCCAAGTGCTGGGATTAAAGCTGTGCACCACCACCGCCTGGCTTTTTTTTTTTCTTTTTTCCCATGCACATTGTTTAAAAATTAACATGTGACTTAACATGTTTATTTATCTTCTCAAAAGAAAGACGATTTTTCTGAATCTGGTTAGAAGTGTTATATACCACATCCTTTTGGAGACAGTGGGGGAGGAGGAATGGGATGAGAAACTGGGAGGGTGGACCGGAAGGAAGGTGACGACTAGACTGTAAAAAAATTAAAATAATAATAACAGTGATGATGATGATGATGATGATGAAGTGCTATATCAATATGTGTGTGCGTTTGTGTGTGTGTGTGTGTGTGTGTGTGTGTGTGTGTGCACGCGCGCGCACTAGTCCGTGCATGTAGGTGTGGAAGCCAGAGGTAGATATTAAGATCTCTTTCTCTACTTAATTTTTAAGATAGGGTCTCTCACTGTGCCTGAAGCTCCCCATTTGGCTTGGTTGGCCAGCAAACCCCTCGGGATTCCTCCATCCCTTCCGTAAAGTTCTGAGATTCTGATAGCGCCCTCACCTTGCCTTTTACACAGATCCTGGGGGTCAAATCTCAGGACCTCATGTATACAGCAAGCACTTCACCACCGCTCCATCTTCCCAGCCTGTGTGCAGCTTAGGACAGTGTTTCTAACCTGGTCCCACAGCAGAGCCCACTCAAGGACAGCGGGGATGGGAAGCTACTGCGGTGGGTCGGTAAGCTTTGCTTTGTTTTGATTGTCTGAATGGTGAAGCTCAGCTAGAAAGAAACAGAGCCTGGTGACATTTGTCAGTTTTACAACCACAGTATTGGGGTGAAGCCAGGATTCAATTCATTCATAGCCCTGAGCCCTCCCTCCACTCACGGATGGAGAAAAGACAAGCTTTCAGGGATTTTGTGCTTATTGTTGTGCTGGCAAAATAAATGAGTAAGGTAAAGAGCGAAAAATCATTCATTCGTTCATTCATCCATTCATTTGTTCATTCATTCATTCTTTCATTTATTCATTCATTCATTCATTCATCCATTTCCTGGCACTTTACTGGATCGCTTCCTTTAAATCACAGTACATACTACTTTTGGGAATTGTATACATTGGTTATATTTTGTCAGTCTCTCAGTGGGACTGCAAGTCCACAGGGTGGGGAGTAAATCAGCTGGATACCACTACGTCCCACTGAGAG
The DNA here is from genome assembly GCF_008632895.1 of Mastomys coucha. Taxonomy (NCBI): domain Eukaryota; kingdom Metazoa; phylum Chordata; class Mammalia; order Rodentia; family Muridae; genus Mastomys; species Mastomys coucha. Next base: position 32,868,658 of record NW_022196909.1, read on the forward strand.
TACATCCCAGCATCTCCAGCATCTCCAGCAGAGTGGAAATTCAATGCATATTTGCTGGGTACAGTAAACACTACAGAAATTCTTTTCCTATTCTGTCTTAAGTTCCAGTAGGATCAAAAAGCCTGCTTACCCTCGGGAGAGAGTGGCATTGGGCAAATGACTTAGCCACTCAGGGACATAGGATTCTTCTCTCAAGAACTGACCCCCTCTCAGGACCACCCAGCTGACATTTATTCTCAAATATTAGCTGTTTTGTCGCATTTAGAAGTTGCTCCCATTAGAATCTGACATATCCTGCAGTTGACTTTCTACAGAGGAAAATTAACATTTGGAACCCTTTGTTTGCTAGACACTTTGTTGGTTTTAAACAAGTTTTAATTCTTTTTTTTGTGAGATGTGTGTGTGTGTGTGTGTGTGTGTGTGTGTATGTTGGACATCCTCACTGTGTAGCCTAGGCTAGCCTGGAACTGCTGTATAGACCAGGCTAGTTTAAACTCAAAGAGATCTGCTTACCTCTGCCTCCCAAGTGCTGAAATTAAAGTCATCAACCACAATGCTCATGTATTTTTTAATCTTAAAAAAACATACTTAATATAAAATTCAAACAAATATAACTCTTTCATGACTCTGATTCTACTGTCTTTTCTTTTTTCCCTTTCTTTTTTTTTTGTTTTTTTGTTTTGTTTTTGTTTGTTTGTTTTTGTTTTTGCTTTTGTTTTCAGACAGGGTTTCTCTGTGTAGCCCTGGTTATCCTAGAACCTTGAACTCAGAGATCTGCCTGCCTCTGACTCCTAAGTGCTGGGATTAAAGGCACATGTCACCACTGCCTGGCACTGGTTCTATTTCAAAGTTTTTCAAAGAAAACTTCTTTTCAGGTCTTCTGGGACCTTCTTCTAAGGATTTTATTCACTTGTTTCTTCTTCTCTCTCTCCCTCCCCCTTCTTGTGTGTATGTGTGTGTATGTTTGTATGTGTATGCATGTGTGTGAATGTGTATGTCTACATATGTGTGTGAATGTCTATGTGTGTGCATATATGTGTGTCGTATATGTGTGAATGAATGTGTGTGGGGGGGGGTGTTCTCAAATATTTTGAAGCAGATGTACTTACTTTTAAGTGTCAGTTTTCAGAATCTAGCTCAGAGCACGAGCACCATCTTAGCATTTCACAGACGTCACCTCAGATTTTTCTCAAATTCCCAAGTAACAGAACGCCAGCTCCTCTCAGAAACGGAAGAAATGCTTGTAGTGCCATAAGATCAAAACCCCGGATTACTATTCACCGTCTCATTCTTTTGACTATCTTGCTATTTCTTCAACACTCATTCTGGCTTCTTTCTGTCTGTGGTGGTTTGAACATGCTTGACCCATGGCAAGTGGCACTATCAGGAGGTGTAGCCCTGTAAAAGGAAGTGTGTCTCTGTGGGTGCGGGGGTCTGAGGTCTCCTCCTATGCTCAAGCTCTGCCCCAGTGGACCAGAGCCTCCTGCTGGCTGCCTTTGGATCAAGATGGAGAACCCTCGGCTCCTCCAGCACCATGTCTGCCTGCACGCTGCCACACTTCCTACCACGATGATAACTGACTACCTTCTGAAGCTGTAAGCCAGCCCCAGGTAAATGTTATCTTTTTGTAAGAGTTACCTTGGCCACGGTGTCTCTTCAAAGCAGTAAAACCTGAACTAAGTAAGACACCATCTCTTTTTTAACGTTAATTCTTTGAAATTTTTGTACAGTGTATTTTGTTCACCTCCCGCACCTCCAGATCTACCCACTTCCCCTACCCACCCAAGTTTGTGTTCTCATTTGAAAAAAAAAAAAAAAACTGTGCGGGCTTCCATTGGAGCACGATCAACCTTGAAGAAACCACGCCCTTTAAGGGAACCAACCTCCTCCTTCCGGTTGCTCTCTATTGCCGGACAAAACCAAACAACACAACCTAACCAAAAACCTCTCATGTCCGGCTTCCCTCTTCATGCTGGGATTTTGTCTGAGTTGAACACATTCAGGCCACGTGCACGCTGCCAGAACAGCTCTGAGTTCCCAAGTGTAACTGCTCTGCTGTATTCTGGAAGGAAGCTGAGCTGTGCTTTATACCACGGATGCCCCGCTGGGTTCTGATAACTCAGTGTCCTTGTAGTCCCTGAGGCATCAGGCTCTTAACAATCTTGCTCTGTTGCTTTGTGTGACATGCAGGATCTCTGATATGCAAACCCTGTGAGAGAGCCCTTCAACCCCCATGAGGGTCACGACCCACAGGTTGAAAATTTCTGCCTTAGATATAATGTTCCTTATATAGTAAAGTTTTCAATGAGTATGGGGGGGGGCGTCTATGTGTGACCTCCCAATTGCAGTGAACATTTCCTTATAATTCATAGGAATGAATCTCTCCTAACCTATTTTTAAATAAGAAAATGTTTACAATTAATGACGTGGTTCATTGATAAAATACTCTCAGCGTGTACAAAGTTCTGAGTTCTAGCCCTAGCACTGCTTTCTCCAGACCAGATATTTATAAAGCTAAGCTGATTCATTTTAAATATTTGGATCTTGTATTCCAAAACTTTCTTATTCTCTTTTCTACCTGCCATTCTCAGGTGTTCTCTGAGATGAAAACCTCCCTTCCCAGAGGGAAGTTCATTAAGACACAGGATGCTTAGGGGGAGTTGAAATGACAGGATGCTTTAAGGGGGAAGTGAAACATTTGATTCTGCAGGAATCTCCTTACGCTTGAAAAGTCAGCAACTCAAAACAGCTTCAGGAAGTCCCTGAAACTGAGGAGAACCATTAGGCCTTTCCCTCCCCAGCCCATAGTACATTTAAAAACCCTGAAGGATTTATAAGGATGGAACTGGGGAGGGGTTGTGCTTGAAATGTAAAGTGAATAAAAAGAAATAAATTATTGGGGAGGATAAAGCTGCTTAGAGATTCTTTTGCACAAGCCAAACAGGCATGCTTCCTACCATGCTGACAATGGACCAAACCTATGAAACTGTAAGCCATTCCCAGTTAAATGCTTTCCTGTGTAAGAGTGGCCTTGGCCATGGTGTCTCTTCACAGCAATAGAACCCTAAGACACTCCCCCCTGAGGTTTTGAACGTTAACATGTAATAGTTTCCGAAAGCTTTGCAGAGAGCAGAACTTGAAGGTTTTTTCTTTCATATGTACACTCAAGCTATATCCCTGTGCTGTTTAATGGCATGGCCATCTTTCCTTCATTGCTTTTCTGGCCCATTTTCTACATAAGCCCAGTCTCCAAGGATGTATAGACCTATGCCCATGCTTTGGTCTGTTTCAGCGGTTTCATTTTATGCCATTCTTTATAACGAGATCGTATCATTTTCAGAGCTACCCACTTGATCCTAGGAGTAGTAGTCAGGACACACAGAATTCCTGCGATGCCAGAGCTTGCTCATAACTGTCCCTCTGTGGGAACACCCTTGGGCGAGCATCAAAACGTCCCTGTTGTTAGAGCTTCTTTCTTTTGGACAAAGTCATCCTAAATGGCAGCACATAGCAGATAGCCTTTTGAAACATATTTCTTTCACTTGGCACCACGCTTCTGATACTCATCCAAGTCGTTGCGTGAGTCAGATCACTTGCTCATTTTTATGATGAGCGCTGTGTTCTGTTGGATGGTGGTGCTGGTTTTATTTACACGTTCACCATTTGGGATGCTTCCAGAGGTTTCTTTTTGTTTGGGTTTGGTTTTTCAATGCATGGGCCAGATAGTCTGTGAATGTTTAGTTTTAAAAGAGTCCCGCACAGGTCTCCAGAGCAGTCCTGCTGTGTTGTACTCCACGTTGAATTTCATCAGCAGAGTTGGTTAGGTGAGGAAGGGGACTGCAGAGGTGAAGCACTTGTTTTGGGGTATTATGAATCTCATAGTTTTAAAGTGCTAGCTCATGGTAGCTTGGGTGAGCATTCCCATCGATCAATGTTGTTGAAGCTCTTAGCATTGAACACATTTTACAGTGAATGCTCTCTTTGGTGAAATGAACATTCAAGTCTTTTGTGGGATTTTTGGTTGGGTAACTTATTGTCATATCGTTGAGAGTTTAAAAGTATGTATCCGTGTACATACAAATGTCAGAGGAATCAGTTCTCTCTGTTTCCACCATGTGAGGCTCAGAACTCTTAGTCTTGAGGCTGTCTTCACCCACTGAGCCAGCCTACCAGTCCTTACTGTTTGTTGAGTTTTAAGAGTGTTTTCTATACATCAAATATGAGCCTTTTTATAGGATGTGTGTCTTAGTTAGAATTTTACTGCTGTGAACAGACACTATGATGAAGGCAACTCTTATAAAGGACAACATGTAATTGGGGCTGGCTTACAGGTTCAGAGGTTCAGTCTATTATCATCAAGGTGGGAGCATGGCAGCATCCAGACAGACATGGGTCAGGAGGAGCTGAGAGTTGTACATCTTCATCTGAAGGCTGCTAGCGGAAGACTCGATTCCAGGCAGCTAGGGTGAGGGTCTTAAAGCCACAATGACACAGCTACTCCAACAAGGCCGCACATCCTAATAGCACCACTCCCTGGGCCAAGCATATACAAACCTTCACAACATGTGATTTGAAAATGTGCTGTCTTATTCCCTAACTTATCTTTTCATCTCATTATTTTTCATAGAGCAATTTTCAAAATCAGGAGAAGTATAAATTATGGAGCTTTTCTTTCTGGATTAAGCCTTTAGTGCAACATCTGTACAACTTCCCTAAATGGAGGTTTTTCAGATTTCCACCTAATCTTAATCTAAACACTTTATAGTGCTGTTTTTACATTTAAGAGAAAATTAAGCAATCCATTTCAACTTAATTTTTAAGTTAGATATTTCCATTAAGCATTTTTAGTCTGTATGGTTCCTACTACTTTCTTGGGCTTTGGCTCTGTCCATGGATGGCCCGTTGCTTGAATGGAGAAGAAAAGCCTTTCACCAATGAATTTCTTTTGCACCTTGGCCAGAAAGTCTTATCAACCTAAATACTCACAAATAAGAGACTGCTGCGCTAATTATGGCAGTACTCAGGACCCAACGACAGTGTAGGAAGATGGAGGTGCAGATAGGAGGAGAAAGAGGAAGTTACTCGCTCTTGAAATATTTATGAAAGAACAAATCCATTTTCTCTGGGGAGGGACTGAGCCAGGGAGAGCACGAAGGATCTTTTAACCGCACAACTTTTGCTGCCTTTAGATCCGGGCTCATGTGTTATCCACTGTAGACTGTGGTGTAATTGATTTTTCTGACAGCTAGTGAAGCTTATTCATGGGGCTTCTCCCCTAACTATCTTCCTTTCTTGACTACAGAGCAGAAAGACAGTGGGTCACGCCCCAAGACAGGTGGTATGTGTTTGCTTCTGTAGCTGCCTTTTTTGTTCCGAAAGTAGATGGGCAGTTTCCCTAAACGGATGTCCGTGAATGGAAGGGAGATCTCTGTTTCTGGTGCTGCAATGGGGTGGCAACGGTGGCATGGTAGAGCTTCAGAAAAGTCCCCTGAGAGCCTCAGGGATGGTAGTGAGTCAGCAGAGATTGGTGTGATAAATGGTGACTCCCAAAGGCCTTAACTTCCATGAATAACCCAAGCCCATCTGTACTGGCTGGTTTTGTGTACCAACTTGACACAGGCTTGAGTTATCACAGAGATGGGAGTTTCAGTTTGGGAAGTGCCTCCATGAGATCCAGCTGTGGGGCATTTTCTCAATTAGTGATCAAGGGGGTAGGGCTCCTTGTGGGTGGTACCATCCCTGGGCTGGAAGTCTTGGGTTCTATAAGAGAGCTAGCTGAACAAGCCAGGGGAAGCAAGCCAGTAAGGAACATCCCTCCATGGCCTCTGCATCAGCTCCTGCTTTCTGACCCACTTGAGTTCCTGTCCTGACTTCCTTTGGTGATGAACAGCAGTGAGGAGGTGTAAGCTGAATAAACCCTTTCCTCCCCAACCTGCTTCTTGATCATGATGCTTGTGCAAGAATAGAAACCCTGACTAAGACACCATCAATATGAGATAACAGCACCAAATATTTGATGATCAAATCAGATGCTATTCATGTGTGTATGTGTGTGTGTGTGTGTGTGTGTCCATATGTGCACAGGCACACATGCATTAGCAGAGTACAATAGCAATACCAAGTGTATTATGATCAAATTAGATGCTGTGTGTGCGTGTGTGTGTGTGCACACGCACACGTGCACGTGCATGTGTGTGTGCATGTGCACATAGCCACACATGCGCTCTCTGCATTTATATGGAAGCCACATGTCAAACTCTATTTCATAAGAACTGTCCAGATCTCTCACTGGCTCAGAACTCACCAAGTAGGCTAGGCTGGCCAGCCAGCCAGCGAGCCCTAAGGATCCTCCTGTCTCTGCCTTCCCAGTGCTAGGATTACAGATGTTTCTGGGGATTGAACTTGGGAACCCACATTTGCAAGGCAAGTCATTTATCTATTAAGTGATCTCCTCAGTGCCATGTCAACTCTTAATTCCTTCACTGTTTGGAACCCAGAGCAGAGGGAGGTGCCTTTCATGCAGCGTGGTAAACCAAGGAGCTCTTACCTCTCGCACAGTGCAGTAAGTAAGTAAGCTGCTATGCTTTCTTCCCTCGCCCTTCTGTGTTTCCCATGGTGCTAACAACTCTACCGAATATCCAGTTAGTTCAATGGAAGGAAGAACACCGTGTTTTCTAAAACTGCAGCTTGGCTTCATCTACAATGGGTTCGCATTTCATAGTAAAAGGAAACGAGACAAGCACACTTTAAATGAAACTGTGTGTGCCCGCTCCTCCTCTTCTATGTCGGATCCCAAAGAAAGCTCATTGTTCCTTCAGATAAGTTTTCCAATCACTCAGACAGACGGACAGAGCATCCCATTGGTCTCATTTTCCACTACAACGGATATTTTCAAATTAGTGCGTCACAACTAATGTCTCTGAATTGGTGTTTCCTTATATGTTCCGTGTCAAACTTTGAAACGAGCAGACCCTTAGCCGAAGACTACATCAATGCTGTTTCAAATATTTTTTAAAGATCACTTCATTGTAGAGTAAACTGAAGCATGCTAAGTGGTTTCTCTCTCCTCGGTGTCATTTCTTGACTTTGATGAGAAATACACCACACACACACACACACACACACACACACACACAAAACCGCTAAGCCTCAGAAGGAAAATCTCTCAGTGTTTACCTAACAAATATTAACTTTTCTCTCCAGTTCAAGTTCTGAGTTTTGTAGACACAAGAATTCCCATAGCTGTTGAGGCTGTTTTAAGGTAGCGGGGAAAAAATCGAGACAGGGAGTTCAGAATCCTCTTTAAGTCCGTCTTCGTTTTCTATTGCTGCAATAAAATATGCTGTGATCAATAGCAACAAGGAGGAAGGATTTATTTCAGCTTACGGGTCATAATACATTGTGAAGGAGTCAGGGTAGGAAACTTGAGGCAGGAACTGAAGCAGAACCCATGTAAGAATAATGCTTATGGCTTGCTTCCCATAGTTAGCTCAAGCTGTTTTTTGTGTACAGCCCAGGACCACATTCCCAGGGCTAGTATGACCCACTGTGGTCTGCGACCTCCTATACCAGTCATCAATCAAGAAAATGACCTACAGACTGACCTATAGGCCATTCTAGTGGAAGCATTTTCTCAACTGAGGGTTCCTCTTTCCTATTTTGTGTCAAGTTGGCAAAAACAACAAAAAACAAAAACAAAACAAAACTACCCAGCACAATATCTATACTGGAAGATGTTTTCTAAGATGAGATCCAAGATGTCATCATCAAGGGCTGGGGAAATGGCTCCTGGATAAATACTCCTGCCTAGCCTAGGTGCTGTCTGTCTGTCAAGGGGAATGTGTTCCAAGGTTATGTGAACAGCAGGACAGAGTTTTCAGAATAGTGCTAAGTTTTTTAAAATGAAGAGGTCTTTTGGCAAAAGTACTTTGGTAGCGTGGCCAAAAAGTCAAGATGAAGAATAAATCGATACTGATTAAACAAAAGGTATTCAAAGAGAAAGTGATGCATCTTGCATAGGTGTCAAGGACCCAATGGACGGCCATCCACCCGACTTGTGTACTGTATCCTTCACCATGGCAACCATCCCAGAAGAGACCTTTGGTCATCTTCAATCTCCCTTAGGAGCTTCTGTCCCCTTCCTTTCTCTCCTTTATGACTTTGTTTTATATGCTTGATACATACAATAGATGGGCAACCGGGAGCTCGGGGAGCCAGATTCCATTTACAACACCTACCTACAGACATGCTAGCATCTGGGCAGCTGGAAAGGAACGAACCCCAGAAGCCTTATGTGAAGGAAAGAAAGCCAACATAAATTGGAGTTTAGTTTTAATTATTTGAGGGTTACCAAACTATACCTCCGAGAAGCAAAGCAACCCAGAAATCACTGCTAATTCAGTGTTGAACTTTAACAACAGGGTATCCTGGGGGGGGGGGTTGGCTAGCCAGTGGGGGAAATAGTAGGCCATCACCATAGAGATGGAGTTGTTCTCTTCAGGATGCGCTCCCAACGTGACCATTTCCATGACCCGTTACTCTAAGTGGCTGCCCTCAGGTGATCTCTTCCGGTAATAATTAGAAAACTGGGCCAGGTGCCGCTTACTTACGCAACTGATCAAAATGAAATGCTGTGTCTTTAAGGCTCTGTGAGGTCGTAGTGAGACTCCACAGCTGGACAGATGGCTCAGTGGTTAGGAACATTTGCTGCCCTTGCAGAGACCTGGGGATTTGCTTCCCAGCACCCACGTGGTGGTGACGTCTGTAACTCCAGTTCCAAGGAATCTGACACCCTCTTTTGGACTCTGTGGTCATCTACATGTGCACAAATGCATGTACACCTATATACACAAACATAAAGTAAATAAATAAGAATGATTATATCCTAAATATGAAAAAGAGCTTAGGAACTCATTAAAACTTCCATCTTTTCCCCACTTCCCAATCCAACTGCTGATTACTTAGAAAACTCGCATCTGGTCGGCGGTCGAGTTGCCACTAGTGTAGAATTAGCCAAGGGCATCAAGGTCACTTGTCCTGGCCATTTCACTTGTCTTGTGTCACCATCACAACTTCCTGCTACCCAGTTGCCATCTTTCCTATTCTTGGAAGGTTTAGTACCAACCTTCTGTCACTCTAGACTGACTTCATCTTCCACTATGATGGTTAGTGTTAGCTGCCAAGCTGCCAAATGGACAGGACCGAGAGTCCTGGGAGATAGAACTCTGGTTGTCTTGATACATTAGATGATATAAGAAGACTCCCCTTAACAATGAGAGAGACCATTCCCCGGAACTGGAGTCCTGACCTGAATACAAATGGAGAGAGAGATAGAGCTGGGTACCAACAAGAAGCGTGCATCCTTTCCTCTGGATCCTGATGGTCTGTGTGGCATGTCCAGCTCCCGCTAGCTCCTGCTGCCTTGTCTTCCCTGCTGTAATGGATTGTAGCTTGGACTGTGAGCTTAAACCAACACGCTCTCCATTAAGTTGTTTGTCAGAGTACTTCATCACAGTCAAGGGAATCCAAACTAAGACTCTACCTTTTCTGCCCTTCCTTTGCAAAACCATCACCATCATCATTGCGTCGGAAGAAGAGATGCTGTGTGCCTTCGTTCTGTATCCTCAGCATCTACATGATGGAGGACGTTAGGGACTTGACGGCCAATTTCTTTTTTAAAAGTTGGTCAGTAGAACTAAGGCTTCTCTGTGCCCATCCTTTTGCTTCATCACTGTGTGTCCCATGTGTGAATTATGCCCACATTCATTTGCTCTCACCACTGCCCTGAACATCTGGGTCTCATTCACTCTTTCTATTTGTCTGCATAGGAAGCAGCTGCCTGCATTTTCCACTGGCAAACTATCCCACTCTATGTGCTCTGGGTAGGACAGACGCCATTCCTAGCTCTGGCAGTGGTCAGGAGATCTGACCCTTATAGGTCGTGTGCCCTTTTGGCAAAGAATGCTTTCAGGAAAGAGTGTAGAACTCCAGTCAGGTGACTGTATGAACTCTGGGCTGCTCTGGGATTCTTCTGTATGCCATTCTCTTAAACATGTAAGTGAAACCAGGATGTTAGTTTGAATGTGCATGAAGCCACTATTCCCGGAGTCCAATAATGAAGCCAACATTAAGAAGTACAAAGTAACATTTAGCAAGTCTCTTGATTTTTTTTTAACTTAGCCATGCCTTTAGTCAGCAATATAAGAGTGCTCTTGACTACATATGATAAAAATTTTTATCAAATATGAGTACTGGGGTTGGTGAGATGGCTCAGTGGTTAAAGCCTGAACTGATAAGAACATGGATATCAGAGTTTGGATCCCTGGACTCTATGTAAATTTATGAGTATTTATGAGCTTTATGAGTATGTTCTCCTGTAATCCCAACTTTAGAAGGCAGAGACAGGGACTCCTTAAGCGAGCTGGCTAGCAAGACTAGCTGTATTGGTGAGCTCTGAGTTTGACTGAGAGATCCTGCCTCGAAAAGAATTAGAGAAGGCAATTAAGGAAGATTCTTGAAACACACACATACACACACACACACACACACACACACACACACACACCACATAAAGGAAAAAGAAAGGACATTTCTTTGCCTTGTGTAACAAGCAGCAGTGATATAGTTTCCTAGCATTGATTTAGAAGAATAAATCAGTCCTTGGCCCACATTTTTTGTGGCATCCCTATAACATCATATCTTCCTGCAGTTATATTCAAAGGCAGAATAAAACTGGGTCCTCCTGAAGGGCTCTGTCTTTTAGTCAAGTAGGAAAGTCTTTCCAAGGGTCTTAAGCTAATGTTTCTTATGTCTTATTAACCATCATGGACCCACGTGCCTATACCATAGCTGCAAGGGAAGCGGGGATACTGCACGCATCTCATAGTTCCCATCTGTGCAGTGAAGCTTAGTTATTCAAGCAAGGGGGAAAGTGTTATTAGAGGAAGAAAGCAGGGCTACATTGACTGAATCATTGGGTACTTCTTTCATCATTATTTAGCTGTATGGGAGTTAAGTTTCTGAACCTTGCTGCCCATCATATATAGTACTATATTTTTTAATGTATGTTTTATCATAAAACTTGAAAATTTTCTTCAAAAACAATCTCTTACAAATTAGGACACTGTCATCAACAAATACACAGTTATCCAAGTTCATTTCCACAACAAAGTTTTGTTTTTTGTTTTTTGGGGGGTTTTTTATTTGTTTGTTTGTTTTTGTTTTTTGGCTTTTTTTTTTTTTTTTTTTTTTTTTTTTTTTTTTGTACATTCATTGAGGTGGACCAAAACATACAGATGTAGACTGGGTGGAGCCATTAATGTATGTAGTGAGAGAATAACTGAGGTGTTGACTCACAGGCAGAGCTTTGGTGTAATTTCAAAATAAAATCACTTCATACTTCATAAGGTTCTTCACCTTATCTTGTTTTTAATCTTTCAGGTTAAAATATTTGGAGTTCAGGAATAGCAAACTCTTTTATCCACTACACATTGTTTAAGTGTATGACATTCTATTGCTCTTTAAAAAAAATTTTTTTTTTTAGGGAGAGCGCTCTGCCCCTTGCTGGCTGCAGTGTTGGATGGGCAGCCGGGGCAGGCAGGAGAGCTCACCATAGTGGTGTGGGTGTGGGAGAGGCTGGTGGGCTGACAAGATCAGATATATCTCAGGCCCAGATTCAGGGCTCTGAATTGGCTCACCCCAACATCTATCCCATTGATGAACTGCTGGAGTGCATGAAGGGGCAGGATCTACAGATCCAGAACTACAGGATCTCCAGAACACGGGGCAACAACAGGATATTCAAGAGGAGTCCCAGAGAGGTTCAAGTATTGATAGTATAGTAGAAGCCAGAGGCCTTGAACTAATCATTGCAATGAACATTCGCAAGCAAGAAGTGTGGACAAAAGGATATACTGAAGGATAAACCATGACACATTACAGCTTGCATAGTGAGATTTTTTTTTCCTCTGTTGTTGAGGGGTGGGGTTGCCAGGGTGAAGGGCAGGCATGAAGAGAGGGGAGATGAGCAGGACTGGGATGTAGGATGTCTAATTCACAAAGAACCAATAAAAAGTTTAAAATATGATCATTGTAAGGACCAGGGAGACAGCTTAGTGGGGAAAGTGTCTGCCACCACACCTAATGACCTAAGTTTGACTCCCAGAGCCAACACTGTAAGAGAACAGACTCCCATGGTTGTCCTCTGATTTCCCCATGTATGCCACAGCATTTGTACTTACACATAAAAACACACACATGCACACCACACACATAAGCATGCACACATGCACAAGTACACACACACACTCATACACACACATGCAGATACACACATGCGCCTGCACACCACACACGTAAGCAGACACACACATGCACAAGTACACACACACACTCATATACACACACATACAAACACATGCACATATGTGCATAAGTACACATAAGTACACTCATACACACACACACATACACATACACATGCACAGACACACCACACACAAGCACACACACAAGTACACACACATGCTTATACACACACAAGTACATACACACACATGTGCATACACACCCACTACCCACTGAATAAAATAAATGTAAGAACTAAATGGTTTTACAAAGAAAGTATAGAAGTGAAAGCTGCTTTCTGAAGTCTGGAATACTGAGATTTCAACATTTTCTTAGAAAAAAAAAACCCAAATAAACAAACAAACAAGAAAACCAAAACTAGGCTGATCCCGGAAAGAGTTTTTCTTTAGAGTATTTTAAGTGATTAACTTTTAACGACTTGAACAATTTGTAAATTAGATAACCTTTCCATTTTTTTTCTAAATAATGCTGTTTTTTTCCCCAAAGGACAGGACAGATGGCTGTTATTTTCAAACTTAATTATAGCTCTGTATGTTAGAGGCACATTTACTGTCTTTCACACTAATTTTCTGAAGAAAAAAATGCTGGTAATTTTACAAGTAATGCATTTTCAAGTCCTATGATAAAATAGAATTAAAAATTAGAGGCTGATGAAATGGCTCGGCAAAAGAGCACTACTGCTCTTGCAAAGGACCTGAGTTCAGTTCCCAGCACCCACAGTTAAAAGCTTACAACCACTGTGATTCTGCTTCTAAGGTAATCAGCCCATGATGTCTTTGAGAAGACCTGCAAATGCTTGTACATATCTGTCCCTGACAGCGTGTGCTCTGTCTGTCTGTCTCTGTGTTTGTCTCTCTCTGTCTCTATCTCTGTCTCTTTCTCTCTCTCTCTCACACACACAAACACACATACACACACACACACACACACACACACCACACTTAAAAGCAACAATGAAATGTTTTGTAAACTGATTAAAATTGATATTTACCAGTTAGTACCTAAAATCTGAATAGCAAAATATTTAGACAAACTGGAAAAAAAAAATGGGAGGTGGGAGGGATCAGTAGGTAAGATTGACCATGCCTTCGAATTTTCTGACCTCCAGTCCACCAGCACTTCTGTGGGGATCATCCCTAGTGGAACTGGGCTCCACAGCTCTTTGTGAGAGGTGCAAGGCTGGTGTGTTGGATTTGGAATGTCCTTAGGCTCTAAGGCCTAGGGCATTGTTTTGAGTACGGTGGGGACCTCCAGCAGCTAATTTGGTCTCTTCTCTAGATGTCAAAAAACATCTGTCCCTCTGTGACCACCAGAAACGGCTCTAGACATTCCCAAGTGCCCAAGGCAAAAACGACTCCAACTGAAGACTATTGCAATTCAAACACTAATCTTTAAGAAACTCAGAGTATGGGTGGTTTGGGGGACACAATCCAAAAAAGCATAGCCCCTGAGCTATCAACCCGCAAATCAAAAGATCTAGTTTTTTACTTCTTCCCCTAGGAAGACATAAGCCCACTGAAACGCATGTGCCATATTTTGACCCTGACTCACATGATGTATAAAATGATGTACCGAGAGAACTATGAACTCACTCACCAGATGCTGATGATAACGCGGCAGGATTAGAGTCATGAGATTGAGGTTATGGCCTTTAAAAAGTAACGCGTTTGTCTATCGGAGAGGCTTCTGAAACACGTCAGAAGTAAGGAGAAGCTGTCTGAAATATACTGCTTGGGATGGAGGCAAGGAGGAACTCAGATAAAGGAATATCAGCTGTGGGTGGATAGTACTGAAATCACGAGTCGGGTATGAGAATTCAATAAATTATTCTCCTTACATCATTTTAGTCGCAATAACATTACAAGACACTTACGTGTACCTTTCTAACTCTTTCTAACAGAAAGAGTGATCTAAGTAGTTAATTATTAAGTTAATTATACAGATACACCACACCTGCATTCACTTTCATATTAGTTGGTTGGATCTATTGATCAACTTACAACACTACTACTAAGCCACTCACTTCTTCAATTAAGGGGAGAGAGCAAAAGCTATTCCATCCACTCCGCTGTCCACAAATATTTCACTTAAACTTCACCTTTTACATATTATCCAAGTGTCTTTGAAATTGTCATTTAAAAACACAACTCGGAGCCAGGCAAAGTTGCCTATCTCTGCAAGGCCAGTTCTCCGGAAGTGGGAACCGAAGGACTATAGATTCAAACAAACCAACCAACCAACCCTGATTGGAGAGCTGTCTGTTGCCGTATGTGTAGGCTAGCTTAAAAGTCCCAAGATTAAGGAACTGGGTTACCTCTACAATCTTTGTTGAATGAAATAAAGAAAAAAACATTCTGACATTGCAAGATGTTTAGTTGAAAACAACAGTAGTCTCCTTTTCTAGTTTGAATAAATATGAATTGTGTTAACAATATCTAGTGTTTCGGAAATGTGTGTTTCAACTGTTTTATGACTACCTTTACAGCCAGAATATTGTACAAATATTTAACATCCATTACTTTTCATCCATGTGAGCTCTATAGTCTGAATGTTGACAGACTATATATGTTATATGTAATAGTAATAGTGATGTAATAGTCATATTAACAGTCAATGTGATGATTGTGTTAAGGTGAAGTCTTTTGGATACATGATTAAGCAATGAGAGATCCATCCTCAGAGATAGAATTAACACCTTATAAAATAAACGACAAAGATCTGCTTTCATTTCTCGTCACCTGGAAACAGAGACAAAGCACAGCCTATAAAAAACATCCTCAATAAACTCCAAATCTTACAACTGGCCATGAACCTTTAGGCCTCCAGCTCCAAAAGGTAACATTGTATGATTTATAAATTCCTTAAGGTTTGCTTATAGCAGAGGTACAAACCAATACTGAAAAATACTGAAATTGGTATCAAGAGTGGGGTGTTTCTCTACAAACTTAGAAGATGTGAAAGCTACTTTGGAATTGGGTAGACACAGGGAAAATTTGCTCAGATATGTTGGGGAAAGTGTCTGCACAGCCATGAATGGACCCTGGTGACTTGGCAGGAGCAGGAGTTACAGAGGACACATCCCCTGTTCTATGAGATTACACCAGAATGTGGCTGGAAATACAGATGATAGTTGCTGATATGGTAAGCTCTCAGAAATAAAA
>NW_022196909.1:32884194-32897457 GCF_008632895.1 Mastomys coucha
AAAAAAAAAAAAGACTATGTTTGTTACAAAGTGACAATGACCTTGACTGAATTCCAAGTGCTACTGTTCTGGGGAAGCCAGAGCTTGAGGATGACAAAACAGGCTAGTTGACAAAGAAAGATCTGTTTCACACCGCCCCCGTTCTAGTGCATTTGAAAACACAGTTAGCTACAGAGAATCAAACATCTGCTTGCAGCTCCAATCAGGATGTTCTCATTGCGGCCATGTGAGGTAAGCACATTTGCTTCTGTGTGTTTACCTGCTTTGCATTATGAGGACTGCATATGGTAAAACACACAGAACACTAAGCAAGGTGACAGTAAAACACAGATCCCAAGCCGTCATTAGGTCCATCTGCTGTGGTGCTCTCTGTCAACTGTCTGTTTCTTCCTCCATAGCCTACGGCTGTGGAAAAGATTATCGCCTAAGCAAAAAGACTTCATTCCTTAAATTCTTACTTATGTGCGTGTGTGTGTGTGTGTGTGTGTGTGTGTGTGTGTGTGTGTGTGTGTGTACCTGAGTGTAAATCTGCGTAGCACATGTGTGCGGTATCTGTGGAATCCAGGGGAAAGGATGCTGGATCCCTTGGGATGGGAGATATAAGTGAGCAGCTATGTGGGTGCTGGGAACTGAATCTCCATCCTCTGAAAGAGCAGTCAGTGCTCTTGACCATGGACCAATCTCTCCAGGCTGCCCTGAGATTTCAGTTCCATTAATTTGGTTCTGTCTTGTTTGAGATGAGGTCTCATATAGTCCCAGCTGGCTCCAAACTCACTACATAGCTACGGACAACCTTAGTGATTGGCCTTCCGGTTTCTGCCTCTGGAAGGCTGGGATTACAAACATACAGCACCACACTAGCAGTTTTTTTAACGAAGAGCATACCGAGAAGGTGAGGAAGACCCTCAGAGAGTTGGCTTGCTTCCAGCGAGTTTGTACAATGGCCAAGAGCAATAGCTAAAGCATGAATAAGTAAGGCTATTGCGCTGAAACAATAGGAAGAAATATGACTTTTCAGTAGAGTAAGTGAAAGAGGACTTGCCCCAGTTAAATCAAATGTAATCTAATTAAATTAAGTGGTAATCCATACATTAAGAAAGTAACTGTGCCAGGCAGTGGTGGCGCATGTCTTTAACCCAGCACTTGGGAAGCAGAGGCAGGTGGATTTCTGAGTTCGAGGCCAGCCTGGTCTACAAAGTGAGTTTCAGGACAGCCAAGGCTACACAGAGAAACCCTGTGTCAACAAACAAACAAACAAACAAACATAAACAAAAACAAAAAAACAAAAAAAAGAAAAGAAAAAAAAAGAAAGTAACTGCACGGTAGAATTTTTCAAAAAAAAAAAAAAAAAATTGTATCCCCCAGGACAATGACACTGTTTATCTTTGTTCTGCAGTTATTTTTTTTTTTTGCTTTTCTTCTCCCCCATTTTACCATTCACTTCTAACTTAGCAATTGGTAAATGAAGTGGTAAATTATACAAATGCATAAATGTGTCCTTTTGGTCCTATAGCAACCACGGGAGAGGCTTAATCCTTTCTCACAGGCCCATCATCCTTCAAGACGCTGAGGGTTCAAAGGTCCGACTCTTGTTCAAATGTATCCCCCACTGTCACAGACTAGATAGCAAGAGTCTCTTGTATCCTCTGCTGGAGAAACATCAAAGAATCAGATTCTTAATCTCCCAGATTCTAGCTTAAATTAGTGAGAGATTTGTGTGCCCAATATTGACTCCAACAAAACAAAACGAACGAACTAACAAACAAACGAAAAAAAAACAAGGACCAAAATGATTAAGAAATTAAAGATAGAAATGCTCACCACGTTATACTTTCAGTTAAACATTTTGAAAGTTAGTTTCCTCTGGCCAACAGTGCAGCAATGAAGGGATTTTTGTACTATGAAGTCAAATATGATTAATTTTAGAATACATCCATATTAAAAATGTCTTAGAACTAATAAAATTACCCCCAGAACTATTGGGTTCGTGTTCAGTAATTAAAGAGAAAATGAGCATGTAAAATCTACAGGATAAAAATGTGATATATAACATCCATAAGAATTAACAACTTGTAAGAGAATAGCTAATTCCTTTTAAAGAGTTTCAGTTTATTAGAAAATGGAAGCATGAAACAACTTGGATTCATTTCCTATTGACCCATTTTAGGAAAAAGCAAATTGGTTATTAGAAAGTTAAATGAGAAGCAGGAGAAATAATCTATCTTAATTGATCATTAATTAAATGTCTACCAGTTTTTCTAGCTAGATATTTGCAATAAATTATTAATATTGCAATGGCTTCAACAGTTTTGCCAAGCGTTGGACATAAGTTATTTTAATAGTAGATGAAAGCTATCTTATTACCCATCTGAAATGAATAACTTTATCCTTACAAGCATAAATATCATGACCATAAGAACAGATTCAGGCACTTTACCTCATTTTTTTTTAAAAAACAAATTACTCTGGTATCAGACATTGTTCATAGTGCAATTCAACCTTTTGGTATTAATCTTGTTAGCTTAGAGACTGCGGTGTAGCCCCGGGAAGAAATAGCAGCTCTTGGGGTCATTTAGTTCAAGATGTAAGATTTCACCAAGTTTATAGGAGAATGGGGTTAGGGGGTAGGATGTTGAAAGGCTTTTTATTATACTTTACATCTCTAAAATTAAAGACTTGCAATCGAGCACATGAAAGGCTGTCTAGTTATTCTTCCAACAATGCCCCTTTCTATTCAAAGCTGAAGATGAATTCAACAGCGCTGAGCCTGCCTGGGCTTTGAAGAAACAGATGCGACTATTGTTCAAGATCTGTCTTGAAAGTGAAGGCTTTGCTTGGGTTCTGAAAATTGTTGCCACTGTCAGGAAGAGGAAAAAAAAAAAATATTGTGTCAGTGGATGAGTGAAGGCATTCATTCTGTGATGGGCGATGCAGAACCACCCCATAGTCACAGACAGCACGTCCTGTGCGTATCGTGACCTGGGATATCCAGCCGATCAAAGAAGGCCGTACAAACTCACAGGTATGAAAGACAGATGTCAAGCAATACAGCAGGTTCTACACGAGGAACATCTTTCCTTTCTCTCTCGTTCCTTCTTATTTAACTCTCTGTGACCTCCGACAACAGCTGGAAAGAGATGCCACACAGTAAAGGCCCTCCACTGATCACCCTTATACCCGAGAGAACACAAGGTGATGGTCCTAGGGACGTGAAACACGTCGGGGAAGCCACTACCTACCACTGCATGCCTACTAGGTGATGCTGCTATCCAAAGGGCCACACTGGCCCACATCCTGAGATGTTCTCTCGAGATATAGCGATACCACTTGAAGATGCCACCTCAGTACTGCCAATAGATAACAAGGCTACCAATTTGTCATATTCGTAGAGATCATTAGGATAAGATAATGTGTCCCAGTAGCAGCCTGAGAGCAGCTAGTAAATGTGCTCTGACTGGTTCAATACTTTCCAATGGAAATCGGGTGGTTGGTTACTACATAGGATATTCCAAAAATATGTAAAACTGCCGGGCAGTGGTGGCGTCCGCCTTTAATCCCAGCACTTGGGAGGCAGAGGCAGGTGGATTTCTGAGTTCGAGGCCAGCCTGGTCTACAGAGTGAGTTCTAGGACAGCCAGGGCTACACAGAGAAACCCTGTCTCGAAAAATCAAAAAAAAAAAAAAAATGTGAAACTGCACATAAGAAGCATGGATTAGTGGCCAGAGAGATGGCTGCGTAGGTAAAGGGGCTTGTCTCCAAGTCTTAAGATGTGTGGTGACTCTCCAGGACGCATGTGACCGAAAGAAAGAACTGACTCTTACAAGTTGTTTTTTTGACCTCCACATACACATTTTGGCCTGCCTAGGCAAGTGCACACACACATACACACACATTAAATAAATGTGAAAAAAAAAGATACCCTTTCAAAATATTGCCTTGAGCCAAGAATCCTCTTAAACAAAGATGAGCCGAGCTCACTTCAACAAAGATGCTGGACTTCAGGGAAGAAAATCTTTTATCAAAGAAATCTCTTGATCTTTTCTTATAATGTTTATTTACCATTTGAGGGTATGGTAACTTTGTAAACGCATGTTTTGGCTCAGCACTTTCAAATGTGAACCAAGGGTATGATTATCATGGAATTTCCCCATTAAGAAGCATCCCATAGAGCTTGCTGGGGGTGAGGGAGCTCGGCCAATTTCCACAACAGCAAATGAAACTCTAATGCTGAGATATTGTTGGGACACGAACCAGTCCAAGGCCACATCTGACGATTGTGTTCTCCAGCTTTCAGAAACATCCAAAGGTCGGAACCAGGACCACGAGTAACAGAAAGTCCCATGTTGATACTAGATGCTCTTTTACTCTTGGGCTACTTATTTCAACTGGGAACTTTCTTTTCATGCATGTTATAAGAAACAAATGGTCGGCTGGGCGGTGGTGGCGCACGTCTTTAATCCCACTTGGGAGTCAGAGGCAGGCAGATTTCTGAGTTCGAGGCCAGCCTGGCCTACAGAGTGAGTTCCAGGACAACCAGGGCTATACAGAGAAACCCTGTCTCAAAAAACCAAAAAAAAAAAAGAAAGAAAGAAAAGAAAAGAAACAAATGGTCACCTTTCTGTATATAACCAAGAGAGGGTTTGAAGAAATGAAATCACCATGTTCGTAGTGGTAGGAAGGAATTAGAAAAGTGAGCTGCTGAGAGGCAAGTTTTCCATTTAGCAGTAAAACATCACTTCAACCGCTAACTGGGCCATAACTGCAGTGTAAAGTTTATTTACAGCTCATACTGGAGCTCGGACAGGAGATAAAGCTGGGCTTTTTCCTACTCTCAGTTGTGTGTTCCTAGGTCCCAACCCTATCCCCTCCCCATCGCGGTGGATGAGTGAGTGAGTGAATCCAGCTCTCTGGGTATTGAAGTCTCGAGAACCATTTTGAATTCAAAAGACTCAGATCCCTTCGAGGCAGTGAAAGCTGGGCTCTCTTTTTCATTCCGTTGACTGTCAGGACAATAGGCATTAGGCATGACTAGCCACTGAGTACATCTATCACATTGACCCACTAAGAAAGAAAGATTGGTTTTGGTGGTGGGGGGACTTTGCAACCTGGAAATTTTCTCTTTTTTTATCTTTCTGTTTAAGACGATACTAATTATTCTATTTTGCTGTTGGTTAACATGTAAACTGTACTGCTATATATAAAAAAAAACCTAGTACAGCTTTAAAAAAATTTAAAAATAAAATACAGACTTTGAGTTTGAGAGAAAATGACTTAACAGCTCATTTGAACAGAACTGGCCAGTGAAGTTTATCTAGAGCTCAAAACATCCCTTGAATCTTTCAGACTTCTGAATGAGATATAGAGAGGACGGAGATGGGTAATCTATTCCACGTGTTTAATAAGAGGAGGTGCGCTGGGTCTGCTGTGTAATTACTCATCACCCACTGTTAGCCTTCCTGGGGTACTTATCAGCACTTCCTACCATTACCTTGGGGCCCTGCTTGACCTGTTTGGACATTCAGACCGCAGCAAATGGAAAGCCAAAACCAACAATGTCAGAAGGCCCAGTCAGTGTTCCCTCTCGCTGACAGCTGAAGTAGTGGGTTTATGTTCTTTGTAACCGATGCAGAGCCTGCTAACCAGCTTGCCAAATTCCTATACAAGGTTGTGGCATGTGCTCCCTCCCCTCAACCCCAGACAGGGTTTCTCTGTATAGCCCTGGCTGTCCTGGAACTCACTCTGTAGACCAGGCTGACCTTGAACTCAGAAATCCGTCTGCCTCTGCCTCCCAAGTGCTGGGATTAAAGGCCTACTCCACCACTATGTTTACCAGAAAATAACAGCAAAGGGACGCTTCAAGACTCTGCTTTAGGGGCCGGGGAGATGGCTCAGTGGGTAAGAGCACTGACGGCTACTCTGAAGGTCATGAGTTCAAATTCCAGCAACCATATGGTAGCTCACAACCACCTGTAATGAGATCTGACTCCTCTTCTGGTGTGTCTGAAGACAACTACAGTGTACTCACATATAACAATAAATAAATCTTTTAAAAAAATAAGATTCTGCTTTCCTCTTTCTAATGAGATGGTCTCACTGGTGCTCAAAAAGGCACGTGGAGCTTGAAAACAATGTGGTTTAGCAAGATTGTAGCAACTGTGGTTGGAAAACATTAAAAGCTAATCTTTTCAACCTTAAAATAAACTCTTATTTTCTAAAAATCATCTTTGGTCTTATTTTAACTGCTCAAATGGTTGACTTTACAATAGAAATTCAAAAGCTCTAGGCATCTTGGGAAGAGAGGGCACAGGGTGGTCCTTGAGATGTTTTGGATGGTCATAGCCCCACTCCATGCTGAGGTTTTCACGTTTCTCATTCCACAGTTCTCTCACTTAGATCTTGAGTCTTTGTAGCTTCTCCGCTGTGTTTTCTTCTTGAAGCTGGCCCTAAACAAAGAGTACGCCAACTCTGTGTTTCAAGAGACACTCTAGACGAGTATTTGCGCAGGCTTTACATTTCTCAAACACCTTCCCCTAGACAGGGCACCCTCAACAAGTCTGTGGAGCAGAATGGAGAACTCTTAGTTCTACATTATAGGTTAATTACCTGGGGCTCAGAGATGTGAAATGACCCATCAAATGGATACTAGGGTAGCTGGGCTAGCCCCACATTGAAATCCTCCCTCCTCCATTGGTTACTTCTGACTGTTAGTTTCCATTGTTAATTTGACACACTGTACAGTCCCATGGGAAGGGAGTCTGGGGATGTCTAGATCAGAATAGCCTGTGGGTGGGCATGTCTTGGAGACGAGGTGGGGCAGGGGCCATCTTGATTACATCATTGATGTGGGAGGGCTCTGCCTCAAAGTGAAGGGTACCATTTCCCCAGTCTTGGGTCCTGAATTATTTAAGAGAAGAAGCAAGCTGAGTAGTACATATGCATGCGTTTGTTTCTCTTTGCTCTTCCCCTGGGATGGGATGTGGCTAGCTGCCTTGTCCCATAGCCAGGATATGGATGCTAAAATGAAACCTTTCTCCTGTAAGTTGCTTTTTTGTCAAGGCATTTTTGATCTCAGAAATAAACCTTCCATCCCCTGAGATAAAGCCATTGCATCAACAGCCCTCAGATCCACCAACTCGGAGCAAAGAATGTGTTCCTGGACGTGCACCTCATGGGAGAGGACTCTGCAGTTCTCCCATTCTGGAACCTGGGATAGCACACCATTCCCATTCTGGACACTTGCCTGTCATTGGGACAAGGACAAAGGAAACTGCGACAAATAGCTCTACACAGCCCTCCGTGTTCTTCCAGCTGTTTTCTCGGCCCCTTCTGTGCATGGCTCATCAGCTAAAATCTCACGGAATATCTGCCTCCAAAAAAGGCAACCCTCTGAGGAAGGAGAACAAACTGGAATCATTTTTAAATGTTGCTAATTATAAAACAGACACGAAATACTCACTCCACTCTAGCTCCTATGGGTGACAGGCTTCTGCGAACAGCAGGAGCCAACCGGGTTCCATGGAGGGAGAATCTGAAGCTCACATTCAAGATCTTGAGTAACATTCTGTGGATTTGTGCATCCTGTCTAGACGTGTCCTGAACTCAAAACCTATGAACTAAGCAAGAAAAGCCATCTGCCCACGCGTCCAGTACTCAATGGGGACTTGTTTATGGAACAGCTTAGACACTATTCCCTTCTAGAAAGGAGAAATCCGGGCGGGCTGTAGCTGTGAAATCTCATAGAGTAAGTGTTGTAGAGGTCTTCTGTCCCCAGTGAGGAGAGGAATTTTCTTTGAGCTGAACCGAGAGGAGACATCGTAATCCATTATTCTTCATAATTCTTGTTTATACCTTCTGGAAAATGCTTCCTTTCCTGTTTTGCTCCAAATGGGTCTGTGTTCTTCCGTGTGTGTGTGTGTGTGTGTGTGTGTGTGTGTGTGTGTGTGTGTGTGTGTATTTTTGACATGAGCACAGAATGTCAAAGATTCCAAGACCAACCAGCCCATGTACACCTGACATGGTTGTTGGGAACAGGACCCTAATTTCCTGCAAGAACAGCACATATGCTTAACACTAAATTGTCTCTCCTGCCCACAATCCTGACCTATTTATATCAAGCTAAACATCTTAGCCAACTATCCACTGGCATACAGAGCCTGTGGCTCCCAATAGAAGTATATCAGAACACACGTCAATAGTCAACAAACAAAAACAAAGGAACAATCATTGTACGTAAACACCGGTGGAGGTGACATCAGATTAACGCCCTTAATAACTACAGATACTAGGATGACATACACAGAACATTCATGAAGAGATTTATATAAATAAAATATCTATTTATTTAATATATTTATCATATGTTATATAATAAATAATACAATATGAAAACAAAATACATAATATATATAAATAAGAAGAAAGTCAGAAGCCGGGCAGTGGTGGCGCAAGCCTTTAATCCCAGCACTTGGGAGGCAGAGGCAGGTGGATTTCTGAGCTCGAGGCCAGCCTGGTCTACAGAGTAAGTTCTAGGACAGCCAGGGCTACACAGAGAAACCCTGTCTCGAAAAACCAAAAAAAAAAAAAAAAAAAAAAAAGAAGAAAGTCAGAAACTAGTCGTCAAGTCTAGAGATTTCAAAATGATTAGTGAAGTCTGGGTGAGGTGGTGCAAGCCTCAAATCCCAACACTCAGGAGTTTGAGGCAGGAGGATGGAGAGTTCCAAGCCAGCCTGGGCTCCGTTAACAAGAGTTTTCTCATCGCTCTCCTAAAAACTATCTAGGAAGGTTTTAAGAAGCAAGAAAAATTATTTTGCAATACATGTCAAGTGCAGCTACTGATATAAACTCAATAGAGGAAATAAGACCCAGATAAAGATATGTTTAAGCCTCGTAGGAAACCTGAATGTTTTATCAAAACATATTAAAGATTAAATCTTCAATATATATATGTGTGTGTGTGTGTGCATATATATATGTGTGTATATATATGTATATATACACACATATATATATTTCATTGTCATGCCCTTGTGACTTTGGGTCCTGGAACCCTGACTACAGACAACCAAGTAATGAGGGAAAGACAGACACTCAGACATATGTACAGTAAAGCTGGGGTCCTACAGGGATCTTTAGAGCTTTTGTCTGCAACTGCACCCTCAGAACATTTATTAGGAGCAGGCGGAGGGGCTAGTGTCTTCAGGAGGTCTCTGTAGGCCAGCAGTCTCTGGCTGTAAACACCCCCGAGGAGAAAGCCATAGTCACTAATCTTCAAATACATCAATTGTTCCTTCATAAACACGAAGGCTCTGGAGTCTTTGCCGTTCCTCTTGAGCCTGACTCATACGGGCAACCGCTTTGCCCAATTTCCCAAGGGCTAATTTGTCTTTGAAGAATCCCTTGATATTCTGTGATCACGTCAAAATACTAATTCACTAAGGACATCACTCGCTCAAGGTTTCCTCCACTACATAGAGTTCGTAGACCAAAAATAACCACTGTCATGGTTTGTATATGCTTGGCCCAGGGAGAGGCACTATTAGGAGGTGTGGCCTTGTTGGAGTAGGTGTGTCAGTGTGGGCGTGGGCTTTAAGAATCTCATCCTATAGCTGCCTGGAAGTCAGTATTCTGCTAGCAGCCTTCAGATGAAGATGGAGAACTCTCAGCTCCTCCTGCACCATGCCTGCCTGGATGCTGCCATGTTCCCACCCTGATGATGATAGACTGAACCTCTGAACCTGTAAGCCAGCCCCAATGAAATGCTGTCCTTATAAGAGTTGCCTTGGTCATGGTGTCTGTTCACAGCGGTAAAACCCTGACTGAGACAACCACTATGGGGGCAGCAAGAAACCTCAGCAAGAAAAGATGTTGCCATGGAAACCCAATGAACCTGAGATCCATCCTCAGAGACCATTTCTTAAAATGTTGGTTCGCACTGGGACACACCTGTCATCCCAGCGCTCCCACAGTGAGACAGAAGGCGGAGATGAGAATTACCCAAGAGCTCTCTGGCCCGCTAGCCTGGAGAACCGAGCATAGCAGAGACAAGAGAGACTTTGCATCAAAAGCAAGTTGGAGCCAGGGAACTCCTGAAGAGCTGCCCTGTCTTCCTCATGAGGACACTTAGATACACATTCACCTGCACGCACAGACACAGTGATAGTAGTAAAATGAAAGGAAATGAAACAGAAATATCCACTCTCCTAAACATATCATTCCCCTCTAAATTCAGCCCAATTCTAACATACATTCCAATGAGTTTCTTTTTTATTGCGTTCATGTGTATGTGGCGGGGAAGGGTGGGGAGGACTCTGTGCTTCAACAGAGGCCTGAGAACACCCTATGGGTGTCAGCTCTCTGCTTACATCATGTGGGTCCCTTGCATCAAACTCCAGCCATGGGGTGTGGGGACAAGTCCCCTAATCCCCTAAGCCATTTCATTGGCTCTCCGAATGGTGTCTATTTTGTTCCTTCTAAAACTATTTTGTTCCTTTGAGTTGGGTCAAAAATCTTATCTAAAAGAGCCAAGGAGCTAAAATAGCTGATGCACTCACGAAGGGAAAAGGTAATGTGTGTCTCTAAAGAGAGTATTTCTACAATCCAATGAGAGAAAGAGGAATTTATCCATTGCCGGATTCACAACAGCCACGTGGCTTAAGAGAATGTTACCCAGACAAGGTGAACCAATGTCCCGGAAACTAGAAGCTGCTCGGAGATTGCTGTGAGGAGCAGGGTAGGAGAAGAATTTAAGGTATAAGGTTTGGTTCCATAGCAGGGTTCCTTCTGCTACCCATAAAATGGATCCAGCTATAGAAGGGGGCTGTGATGTACTGAAATCAGCAGTTTCCCCACGATTCCATACAAATGTTAATAAAATATTTTAAACCCTTTCATCCTTACTAACATTTAGGTGTCAACCATCTATCAAACATAAACTTACACAGAAACGAAGCACACAATCCCTGGTGTGGTGACGGCGGCTCCTGTGAAAATTGTAAGCACTGTTTGTGTAAGTGTAGCTAATAAAAGAGATGATATTATCACTCATTTAAAAAATGAAAACTTTATCCTCTGGGCCCAATGCCTTATGGGTTCCTTTCCTTCTGAAATATGTTTTACCCAACTCATTCAAAATGTACACTAATGTAAAATATGTTATGCATGAGGTTTTGAATTGCTCGCCTTGATGTATATCTTTGCAATATATTCATGTAAATTGAAATCTTCCACACCTTGTTACTTTACTGAGTGGATAAATCCCTTCTCTCCTGATTCTTTATGTCTCACTGAGTAAATGTCACGTATGTTCCGATGCGACAGGCTTCCACCTCCATTCCACATCTGGGTTTCATCTTTATAAACGTAAGCATTGAGCGCCTGGTTGCTAATAGCAACATCCACACCATGACCTTAATTGTCCTTTTGTTCCAGATGTCTTTTTATGGCCTGGAGCAATGCAGCTCCGGGTTTCCTTTTGTTGGATGGGAAAAGGTGATCCTGAAAACCCAAGATTAACAGAAGGAAGTAGAAAGTCACTTTCAGGATAGGAAATGTAAGCTGAGGAACTGGATTGCAAAAGAGTCCCTCAGAACTGCTCGGGTCACCCAGGGACGAGCACTGATCCGAGGCAAACTCTGTTAACTCGTCTCACTGACTTGTGCGCTCCATGGAAGAGCAGCCTGGTTATGAGGCCCCTTGATGTCCTCAGGAGAGTGTGTAAAGGTGGGTCAGGTTAGCAGCAACACCTTCTGTACGTCTTAACTTTTTCCTTGCTCACAGGCAACACATCCTCTTGGGAATACCTCTGGACATCTGCTTCCCCCGTATTCCCAAGCTGCGGTCCACACAGCCAGCTGTTCAGCACCAAGCATTACAGCATGGTGCCCAGGCTTTCAAATTAGAAAAGAGTGTGTTAGAAATAGGTCAACTGGGGCTGGTGAGATGGCTCAGCGGGTAAGAGCACTGACTGCTCTTCCGAAGGCCCTGAGTTCGGATCCCAGCAACCACATCGTGGCTCACAACCATCTGTAATGAGATCTGACGCCCTCTTCTGATGTGTCTGAAGACAGCTGCAGTGTACTTAGATGTAATAATAAATAGATCTTAAAAAAAAAAAAAAAGAAATAGATCAATTGTCAGGCCAAGTTTTGGTAGTCCCCAAGCTGTATCTTTCTTTGGCCAAGTAAACACTTTTGCAAAACCCGTATGCTATCACCAAATTCTGCATGGATGTTTCCTGAGTCAGGATAAGACAGTAGGGAAATGATGGGGGATGTATGAAGGGAGAGGAACTCTCTTCTCAGGGTCTGTGAAGCCTTGGACCAGCAAAGGGGCAGGGATTCTGCGCAATCAACACCTTCCATGGTGATCATTAATAGATAATAGATAAAATATAGAGATATTAATATAGAGATAAAGTATCTCTATATTTTATCTATTATAAAATATTTAGGGGCTGGAGAGATGGCTCAGAGGTTAAGAGCACTGACTGCTCTTCCAGAGGTTCTGAGTTCAAACCCCAGCAACCACATGGTGGCTCACAACCATCCGTAATGAGATCTGATGCCCTCTTCTGGTGTGTCTGAAGACAGCTACAGTGTACTTACATATAATAAATAAATAAATCTTAAAAAAAGAAAGAAAGAAAGAAAGAAAGAAAGCTGGCTGAGCATGCCATGAGGAGCAAGCAGCACCCCTCCATGGCCTCTGCATCAGCTTCAGCTTCTAAAAAAAAAAAAAGAAAAAAAAATTCAGTCCACGTATAGACATTTGCTGTTAGAGGAGCAACAGACCAGGCTGAAGGTTTGAATGTGGAGGGCCTTGGATAACAGTTAACTCAATTCTTTCCCGACGCGGCCTTCTGATCCCAGACGAAAATGTTAACTTTACTTACTGTTCAGACACCTTACCCTCCTGCGTCCTGTGGGTGAGATTTCGACCTTCCCCAGTGCGCTTCCACCACAGTGGTTCTCGCCTATGGGTTGAAGACTCCTTTGGGGGGGGGGTCAAACGACCCTTTCACAAGGGTTCAGTTGGAAGACACATAGATTTACGTTACGATTCATAAGAGTAGCAGGATTACAATTATGAAGTAGCAATAAAAAAGAATTCTGTGGGTGGGGGAGGGGTCACCACAATGTGAAGAACCGTCACAGTGCTTGGAAGGTTGAGGCGCACTGTTTTACTGGGTGTCCCTTGGTCAGTGTACTGGCTGGTTTTGTGTGTCAACTTGACACAGGCTGGAGTTATCACAGAGAAGGGAGTTTC
>NW_022196909.1:32897888-32899570 GCF_008632895.1 Mastomys coucha
ACCCTTTCCTCCCCAACTTGCTTCATGGTCATGATGTTTGTGCAGGAGTAGAAACCCTGACTAAGACAGTCAGTAATCTCATTTAGGCTCTCAGCAACATCTTAAAGATGGTAACTACGGGCCCTGGTGAGATGGTTCTGCAGGTAAAAGCTCTTCTCCTGTGAGGCTGGGGTTTCATTCCTGGAACCCATTAAACAGAGAGAATCAGCTCCACACAGTATACAACCATATCTGATCAGAACTAAGGCCCACCCATGAGGCAGGCCCCATGACAGTACTCAGGTGGCAGAGACCCTGAGTCTGGCTAGGTCAGGGACCTTTGGGGAAAGGAACGGGGCAATAAAGTCACTCCCAATGACATTCTGCTATACTCATAGATCAGTGCCTCCCTCAGCCATCCTCAGAGATGCTTCCTCCGGCCACAAGTGGATAATGTGCAGAGAGTGAGAGACCTTGGCTCATTGAGGAGCTGGAGAGATGGTAAGAGCCAGAGGGGCTAGAGGACATCAGAGGGGGAAAAAAAAAGGCCTTCTAGATAGAACAGGGCTGACACACATATGAACGCACAGAGACTGTGAGGCGGCTAGGTGCCCGAGTTCCTGCCCTGCCCTAACCAAAATAATGGACTGTAACTTGGAACCATAAACTGAACTGAATTCTTTTCTCCCCAGAGTTGCTCTTCTGTTAGCATATGTGGTGTTCTTTGGGAAGGTTCTATGTTATGGTAATTATTTAATACTAATTGGGGGTTTCTATCCCGCCTTGGATCATTCAGTTCCCAGATAATAGACACACCACCTTTATATTTACGATGAGCCTTTAAAGCACTAGAGCTGGGCAGATATCTACCCTCTAAGCTATTATGTCTACTTCCCTATCAATAACCTTGAGATTATAACTCGCCGTGTTCCATCTGGACTGCTCTTAACTCCAATTGGCCAGCCCTCGAGGCCACGTTTTTTTTTTTTTCCAAGACTCACCTACCCCGAGGCATTTTCTCTTCTCTCCATCTTCCTTTCTCTTCTCTTCTCCTGGTCCTACCTCTGACCCCACGCCCAGTAACTGAAGCCCCGCCCACCTCTCATCTGCCCAGCTATAGGCTCTCAGCATCTTTATTCAACCAATAGCGTTAAATTAAGGAACAAGGTCACTTGCCATCAGTTGGTGTATGAGAGGATTTCCTTATCCCTGATCTTGGCGACCAGTGTTTAGCATTACAGTACATAGCAACCGAGGAAACAAAAGGTTCTGGAACCTTCAGGAGAGGAGGCCTTGTGTGGGGAATCGGTCATTGGGGGGTGAGCTTGAGTCCATAATTTTATCTGTCTAGTTCACTCTGCTTCCTGTTTGCAGTCGAAGAGGCGAACACTCAGCTTCCTGCTCCAGCCGCCTGCTGCGGAGCATAGCCCCATCATTATGGACTCTTCCTTACTAGATGCTTCTGTAAGTCATCTCCGACATGGTTTTATGACAGCAACAGAAAAGCAACCGAAGGCACGGATGTTACAGACCCATAACCAATGTCCTCTGAGTCGCTTCCCCTTCCCCTTCCCCCTCTAAAGTTTTCACATTAATCAATGGAAGGGTGCAGGGATGACGCGGTCCAATACCCTTCTAAAAGCCCTCTCTCTGAACATTACCGCATCGGAGACCTAGACTTCAATATCTGAGACCCCCCCCCC
>NW_022196909.1:32899623-32911270 GCF_008632895.1 Mastomys coucha
CCCCCCCCCCCGTTTTTTTTCCTTTTTAAAAATTGGTTATTGTATTTATTTACATTTCAAATGTTGTCCCCTTCCCGATTTACCCTCCTCAAAGCCCCTATCACACCTCACCCACGCCTCTATGAAGGCGCTCCTCCACCCACCCACCTACCCACCCATTTCCTGCCTCACTGGCCTAGCATCCCCCTATGCTGGGGTATCAAGCCTCCACAGGACCAAGGGCCCCCAATTCCCATTGATGCCAGGTAAGGCAATCCTCTGCTACGTATATATCTGGGGCCATGAATCCTTTGAAGAATACTTCAGACACACACCATAACGAGGATTCTCCTCTGTGATCAATGCAAACTTGTATCATGTGTGTTTCTTCCTTTTTTTGTTTTTTTAGATTTATTTATTATGTGTAAGTACACTGTAACTGTGTTTAGACACCCCAGAAGAGGGCATCAGATTTCATTATGGATGGTTGTGAGCCACCATGTGGTTGCTGGGGTTTGAACTCAGGACCTCCAGAAGAGCAGTCAGTGCTCTTACCTGCTGAGCGGTCTCACCAGCCCCATGTGTGTTTCAATGGGCAGTATGGCTTCAATTCTACTGTGACTGAAACTAAACAAAACAAAAATTCATATTCAGTGCAGTCTTCTGAAATTAGCTTCCTTCATCCGGTGAAACACCGACTTGCCCGGACAACACATGGTTCCGGCGTGTTCCTTTTTAAAGATGGATGCAGTCTAGATAGAGCGCTGTAATTTATTCACATTCCTGAAATGAACACTTGGGTTATTTTGGTAAATTTTTTTTCTGTCACAAGCACAATGTTGCCAGTACAGATTTACACGTATTTTTTAAAAGGAAAGGATATATACCTACACCTAGGAGTGGGTGGGATTTATATAGAGACGCACATATGTGTGTACACACATACACCTTCAACTCAAATTTCCACTTCCCACCCAAAGTGATTAGGTACATTTCCATCTTCTCTGCCAGCGTGTCTTATCGATCAGATTCCCACCTTAGCATTATTGGATTAATATCGATCAACTTACTGACTATAAAATCTCAGCCTTCTCAGTCTTCATGTGCAATTTATAGACTAATAATAACCGTGGATGATGTTTATATTTTATTTGCTGTGTAGATTTAATGTTACACTCTATGTCTGCCAGACAGTTTTTATGACTCTATTGATTTTTTTAACACTAGGGATCAAACCCAGGATCTTGCGCTTGGTGGGTACTTTGCCACTGAGCTAATGTCCCCAGCTCCTTTCTATTTTATTTTGACTGGCTGGATATATTGTTCTGGTGGCCTCAAGCTTTTAAATCCTTCCCCGCCTTCAGAACAACTCAGATGATAGGTGTGTACCAGGCCCACCCCCACCCCTACTCACACACACATATATTCTCAATATTGCCAGTGGTAGGTGATGTGTGCGTGTGTATGTGTGTGTGTGTGTATTTCCCAGTCCATTCTTAGAGGTCTTTGGGTCTAACATGGTTGACGTTAGGAACTGGTGTGTTATTCTTCTGTTGGTAATGTGTTTGTGTATAGTATTGTGTTTGTGGGATGAGAAGGTTACAGGACACTTTCAAAGACCTTATCTCGCTATCTCTGTCTCAACTTTAAAAAGACAAGCTAGCTATTAGCATTCTTGTTTCACAGCCTCCCCAGTGTTTAGGGCTAGGCTCCTCTCACTCAGCATCCTGTATCCTTTGTAAGATTATATGTTGCTTCAGCTGTGTGTAGATTATGGCTTATTCATTAAAAGACTCTCTCTCTCTCTCTCTCTCTCTCTTTCTCTCTCTCTCTCTTTCTCTCTCTCTCTCTCTTTCTCTCTCTCTCTCCCTGCCTCCCTCTCCGCTGCTCTTCTCTCTTCCTTCTCCCTCCATCTCCTTCATCCCTCTCCTCTCTTCCTCGTTCTCCTCCATTTCCTTATTTCTCCCTCCCCCTTTCTCCTTTCTCTTTTGTATATAATACAAAGTACAACTCCTTTATGGAGTTCATTTTAATTCCATAATCTACAAGATGAACTTAAGTAAAGAAAGCCCCAAGGTAATTTTAAATTCAATTAAAAAATACACTATTTATTCATTAGCTTATTTATTGGGGGGTAGGGTGGGCATTTGTACGTAGCAACATGTATGTGGGCAGAAGACAACTTAGGGAAGTCAGTT
Organism: Mastomys coucha; assembly: GCF_008632895.1. Classification (NCBI taxonomy): domain Eukaryota; kingdom Metazoa; phylum Chordata; class Mammalia; order Rodentia; family Muridae; genus Mastomys; species Mastomys coucha. The sequence goes on from NW_022196909.1 coordinate 32,901,801, forward strand.
CTGCTCTTCTACCCCGTGGGTGTCAGAGATAGGTCTCAGGTTTTCAGCCTTGGCAGGAAGCCCTCTTACCTGTTAAACTATCTCAGTGACCCTCCAAGGTAATTTTCAAATAGGAATCATTTTGAGATTCTTCAGTGACATAAAAAAAATATCAGAAGTTGCCTATTCTGCAATAAACTATGTTTTTTTAAAAAAAAGCAAAGGGTCTGGGTGCAGTGTCTTGAATCCCAAGGCTCTAGAGGCAGAGGCAGGGGGATGTCTGTGAGTTTCAAGCCAGTGAAAGAAGAATAATATGGGAAAACAGACTTTTTGAGACTTGTCTTATTTAGTTACTTTGTTTCTATCACTTTCTATTCAATTATGGAATTAACCTCAATATAGTCTAGCTAATATAAATAATGCCCATGTGATAATTGTATTATATAATGATATTATAATAATGATCCCATTTTTCAACCTCCACCTAAAGCAAACCCAGACAGGTGGGTGTGGGTGGCTATCCAACATATTCTTGGAGAGCCTGAGGAGAGTTGAAGGATGCCTCAACTTAGCTCCCAAACACTTACAAATAATACTTATTCAGACTAGAGAGATGGCTCAGTGGTTAAGGGCACCGACTGCTCTTCCAGAGGTCCTGAGTTCAGTTCCCAGCAACCATAGATGGCTCACAACCATCTGTAATGGGATCTGATGCCCTCTTCTGGAGTGTCTGAAGAGTGACAGTGTGCTCACATACATTAAAAAATAAAAATAAAATAAAATATTGATACTTATTATTTTCTTTTTGTTGTAAAATAACTACCTTGCTAGATAAATCAATTCTCAAATTAATACACTACTTCTTGCGAACTCTTTAACCTACTTGATTAAGTTTGACAGTGTCTCTTGTAGCCCACATTAGCCTCAACTCACTTTGTGGGCAAGGATAACTTGTAACTTTTGGTTGTCTTGTCCCTCTGGAGTACTGGGATTATTGGTATGTATCGCCTGCCCAGTTGATGCCAAGCTGGGAGATGAACTCAGGACCTTGTTCAGGCAAGCATCCTGCCAAGTGGTGCGCATCCTTAGCTACCAGTCTTTAAGCGTCTGGTGTTTTGGTGGCTGGTTCTATTTTTATATGCATTACAGACATCAAAGAGAACCATGTTTGCTGAAACTAGCAATAAAAAAAAAAAAAAAAAAGGGGGGGGCCTGAGGATAAATAAGGAAACAGAAATCCTGTTCTGAGGTACTTTAATCACAGAGCTAGCTTAAGCACTTCTGGGACACATCTCCTGATGACTTAGAAGGTGATAGGCCCACATCATTTCTTCTACAAAGAGAAAGGTCTTTCACAGCAACTATCTATAGTCTATAGGTAAGTACCCAAATGTGGCCTCTTTTAAATTTCTTCCTAGGATTATTAAACCTGCAATACTCATCCACCAGGATTTCTATATCAGTGTTCAATTTGAAACTGGTCGTCTTTTTGGTTTTTCTCTCTCTCAGGGTGTTTTGATCTGAGTCTGAATGCAGTGTACATTACATGGTAAACACTGTGTGTCTGAAGATCGGCTCTCTGCGCCTATTTCGTGGATGTGTGTACGTTTTTGTGAGTCAGGTATAATGCCTGGCTCCTGCAGCTCACGTTCGTAGTAGATAATTACACCACAAAACAGCAGCACAAGAGATCTGTGCGCTAGGTCAAAGGGCGCCTCATGAGAATGGAATTCAGACCTGTGCTTGGAGGCACCTGGGTGAGTCGGGTGTTGGTAAGTTTGAGTTTCCCGTGCTTTACAACCGTGGGTCATTACAGGCTGCTAAAGTAAGAGGAAAATCACTCCTAACTGGGCAGCTTCTAGAATCACCTAGTCCAGAGGGCTCTCAACCAGGCAGTTGTCCACTTGAGAGGAAGGAATATATATATATATATATACATATATATATGTGTATATATATATATGTATATATATATATATATACACATATATATACATGTACGTATATGTATATGTATTCATATACATATATACACACACAAATTCTCCCTCCCTCCCTCTCTCTCTCTTTCTCTCTCTGTATATTCAGTGTTGTGAGGAGGTATGCTCATGTCCTGACGCACATGTGGATATTACTTTTGGGAGCTGGTTCTCTCCTTCCACCATTTAGATCCTGGGGATTGGGACTCAGGTCAGGAGGTGACTATCTTTACTTGCTGAGCCATCTCACTGGCACGCTCAAGTTCTTTTTAAGAAGTACATCTTTCAATTGACTGCTTCACCAAGGAGGTCTGTGAGTAAGATGACCCCATCATTTAATGTCCACTCTGGAACAAGTGTAAGATAGGTGGACCATTGGGACAACATACTCGAGAAGGGACGTCCCCAAAGTAAACAGGGTCAGTCTGTTTATAAAAGGAGCATTGCCCAGGCCTTTAATGAGGTGAGGTAGGAGAACTGATTTGGTAGAGTCTTCCCTCGGGAGGAAAATATCCAAAGCCCTACACATTTCCGGTACAAGATATGCCAAGGGATAATTTTAAACACTTTACAGGGGTGTGGACGTCCTCTAATTAAAAGTCTAAGCTGGATAGTTCAGTGGTGGACCAGTTGCTTGCCGTGCTGAAGGTCTCGAGTTCAGAGTTTTGGCTTCTCCCTTTCCTCTTTCTCAATAAAAGCCTGTGCTAACGACCAGGCTTCTGAATGGTGTGTTTGCTGTCACTTTATAAGCGAACAAAGCCAGGGACAGAAGTACTCGCAAAATGTGTCCGTCTCCTCAGCCTTCAAGGGCATGATCTTTGGGTGACGCCACGTTTGAGGGACAGATAATGGGGCCTTATATCCCTGATTGGTCTATGGAGGTCCGGTTAGTCCAACCCTTTAAAGAACTTCGGGCGGGATGCAAGAAGAAAGCTCACTCCAAAACTGAGGGGAAAACCACCTGCTGGTAATCTCTATGGGGAGAGAAACCTCTCTAAGGCTCCACCCCGCCCACTGGCCGAGGCCCCGCCCACCTGACGAGAACACACCTACTCCGCTCCAGTCCAGCCTACACAGGCAGGCTCTCTTTGTTCAGGCCCCGCCCACCACAGATTCCACCTACCCGGGCCCGCTCTTCGAATTCTGCCCCCACCCATCACACAGACAGGCTCCGCCCACTCCCCCACCCGCGCTTAAGCCATGCTGTAGCCGAGGGTCTGCTCAGAGTCCCGGGTCTCTGTGCTGTTTTAAAGACGGAGCGGCTCCTAGTGCGCTTGCGCGGCGCGGTGGGCCAGGTTCCCCTGCAGTCTCGGACTTGGTACGGCCGAGCGGTTGGTGAGGTCTGCAGCTGCAGCCCCGGGGCGCGCTTTTCAAATCGGCCGTGCCTTGCGCCGAAATGGAGGGGCCGCTGCTGAGGGGTCTCGCCGCGCAGCAGGTGAGCGAGGCCGGGGCCTGGAGAGCTGTAGCCTGGACCGAGACCGGGAGCCGGGCGAGCTCCGTGGCTTGCACCGAAGGAGGAGAGAGAAAAGCCCGGGGCTGGAGGAGGACGCCGGGGTCTTTCCCACCTGCCGATCTTCCCTAGGCTTGCAGAGGTGATGCCCCGGGAGCCGGTGCCCGGGTTGCTCCTTGGCCAGCGCCAAGTGTACTGCAAGGTGCTGCTTACAGCCCTGTGAGCAAGCATCAAACTGTGGGGTGCCGCGAGGTGGACGCTCAAAAGGCGTGTTCTTAGCTTTCCAGGAAGGTGTAAGTTTAAACCTGGATTCTTGCACAAATACTAGGAGAAAGGAAGACACCGAGTTGCAAAACAAACCCAGTGTTTTTGTTTGTTTGTTTTAGCTATCTAACATGTGTTCAAAATCTTTTACATTTAGTGTAGTCGAGAATATTTCTTGGGAACCCCAGTCAAGTGTTAAAAGTATGCTTTATACTTCCTGTTCATTATTTTAGCATTTTAATTAAAAGAAGACCCTCTTGCCCTACTAGCTACATCTTCATTTCCGGTTTAATTTTCACCTCTTACCGGCTCCTGAAGTATAGAGTAATTTGAACCGTATACTCTTGCCTTATTTGTGGGTCAAGAGGGAGATTGCAGGTTCATAGAATTTCTTTAGTAGATACGCCATTGTTAGGAAGCCCTCTGTAATTCTCTGGAAAGTTGGTCCAGGCTTGGAGTTATTGTGCAAATCGTATTAGTCACAGGACCTGTTTTCCACTAACAGACACAAAACTTTCAACTCTCTTGTGAAGTATTCTTCTTATTTTGTTATGTATTCTAGGTGGCCTGTTTGCCTTTCCCAAGGGTAACCCTGAACTCGTGAAGCTCCTCTGGCCTCCCCTTTCTATTGGGGACTTTATAGGAGTGCCCCTTCAAGCCTGACTTGCGTGGAGTGAAGTTGGGGTCTAACCCAGTGCCTTGTGCATCCTAGGCAAGCTCTCAATCAGGCGAGCCACACCCCACTCCTATGTTGATTAACATGGCTTCTGTTTCTATGGAACTCAATGAAGATCTGTTGAGTTTCTCATAGGGATTGTGTGAGTGCTAGTGTGGCCACCCAAGTGTGCGACAGTGACATTCAAGAATGGTACAGAAGAGAAAAGAGGATAACAGCTGAGTGTTTGGAAGGAAAATGTGTGTATGTGTGTGTGTGTGTGTATTTGTGATGCATACAATACTCAGCATATATAGCAAATATATTGAGGCTTAATTGTATAAATATGGCAAGATAGTAATTTCTAAGCATAATACCAAAATAATTAAAAATGCAGAATTGGCTTTTGTTCGGATCTTGAAGATAAGCAGCAGAATAGTAACAGGTTTCAACTTCACAGGACTACTGAGTCGGGAGGAGGATTTTTTTACATGACGAACAAACACTGCGTTCTTATTTGGTATGTGCCCCCCCCCCCCCCGCCTCCGAATGAAATCTCTGATCTAACAGTATGAGGCCAGAGGTTTAGTCGTTTGCGCTCAACTCCAACCTCGGTGGTGTCTCCGACTCCTCGTGCACCGCATATTGCTTTTGGCGTGAGATTAGGGTCGGATCCCATTCTGCCGTGTAGTTCTCAGTGACCCACGCGTGTTTCTGAGTCCGGTTTTCACGGCTGCAGAATGGCTGACGTTCCTGCCTTGGAAGGTTGTCGGGTTGGGTAGCCTGTCTATGACAGGAGTACAAGCTTGAGAGATGGCTATTTTTCTCATGTTCCTTTTCCCTACTCCTCCGAGTACCTAACCATTCTTTCTGGTAAAGTCTACGCTCCTATGGGGAAGAAAAAAGCGCAAGCAGAAATGCAGTTTGAGAAGAAACAGTTCGTCCTTGTAAAGTCTTCTCAGGACACGAATTACGTTTCTCTGCAGTTCAGTTCCCTAGAATGGTTAGTGTTAAATTTTTTTTTTCTGTACATAAACAGTTCTTCCGTACGTGGGATGTTGTTTATGAAATGGAGATTAGGGTTGGTGAGATAGCTGTAGAGGTAAAAACTCTTGCTGCAAATGGTGGGGACCTGAGCTAGAAAGAAAGAACACGCCCTAAAGTTGCTGTCTGACCACCACATAAGTACCATGGTATGGCAGGTATCAGTGTGCATACATACAGGCACACACACACACACACACACACACACACCCTGTACTTGTGTACACACACCTTACACGTACAGGCACACATGATAACAATAATAATAACAACCATAATAATTAAATATTCTAGAAGCAAGCATACTGTCTAGCAAACAGCTTTCCATTTTCTTCACCTACCCTTTGGTCTCTTTACCAGCCTGTCGTAGTCACAGTTGCTAGGCGAGATGTAGTTTCGGTCGGAATGGCTTCTGTCTTGGTTGACCAAGCCCCCATCCTACCTGCTTGCAGTTTTAAAAGTCTCATCTCAGGATCGACAGTAGGGCCCATCCTTTGCCTTTTTGTGCTGATCCAGCTCTTCAAACCATCCAGACATCTCTCTTCCATAATCTAGATCGCCGGCTTTGTAAGTTTTACCTTTCTGTATTCGAGAGCAAATGCAGGCCCCCATGCCTTTTAGAGAGGCCTTGCACTGCTGAACTATACCCAGCCCCTTCTTCGTGCGTATGCACACGTGTGCAGAGTTACACTTGTCTGGGCATGTACATAGGGAGGTCAGAGGTCAGCTTCGGAGTAGTCTTTTATTGTTTTCCGATTTTTTTTTTTTTTTGAGACAAGGTCTTGCTGTGTAGCCCCTGGCTGGCCTGGAACTCAGGAACTAGAGGAAGAGTTAGAGATCCGCCTGCCTCTGCCACCCCTGTGCTGAGATTAAAGGGGTGTGCCATTGTGCCTGGATGCGTCTGTGTGTATGTGTGTGTATGTGAGGGAGAGAGAGACAGAGAGACCGACAGACAGAAAGACAGACTATATTTCTCTTGAGCCTACAGCTTTCCATTTTTGCTAGACTGACTGCCAGTAAGCCCCTGGATCTATCTACCCTCACCTGCCCAGCCATGAGGCTACAGGGGCATGCCATGGCGCCTGGCTTTTCTGTGGGTGAACATGGGTCCCCAGGCTTGCACAGTGAGCACTGTGTCCGTCCACTGGGGCCATCTCCTCAACTCTCCATTTCTACTCTGATTTATCTTAATTATTTGTGTGTGTGTGTGTGTGTGTGTGTGTGTGTGTGTGTGTGTGTGTACGTCCATGAGTGTGGGGTACCTGGAAGGCCAGGAGAAGGTGTTGGGTTCCCTGGAGCTAGAGTCATAGTTGTTTGTAAGCTGCATACTGTGAGTTCTGGGAACCGAACTCACATCCTCTGGAAGAACAGCAAATACTCCCATTGAGCCCTATCTCCTACTTTTAAAGGGTCCAGGTATTCTGTTTTTAGCTTTGTTCAGTCCATCCCTTAGCTGTTAACTTTAACTACTTACTGTACCCGGACAGTGTCGTAGGTTTCTGTCTGACTCGATGGAACCTTGAGAAAGGGGATTGCTAACCCACTCGCTCTGGGGACTCGTTGTCCAACGCTGCGGTAGGATGCATGCGGAGCAGCTTTTCCTATTGACCACAGTCATCCTTAACTCTGCCTGGCTGTGCTCTGTGGGCTGGGGCTATAGCAGGAATGCTTTTAGCTCTTCAATCCTCTTGGAGGCCAGTCAACATGACTGCATGCTCAGTGGGCGCCCCCTCCTTCGGGATCCTTAAACACTGGATGGTCCGAGACAGCAATTTCTCCCCAGCGGTACCGTGCACACCTACTAAGTAAAGACTAATTCTTTTGCTCTTTAAATGGCTGCTTAGTGTTGCTGGTCAGATGTTTCCTTCTCTAGGCAGAGTGGATGTGTGCCAACAGGTTGTGTGGGCAACATAAGCTGCAGCAGCAGTGGGCACTGTTAACTGTATTCAAAGACACTGTAGACGTAGCGCCCTGCGGTCAGTTCACCCTGTCGCCTCAGCCCTCTCCCACTAGCTTTGACAAAGGAGGCAAAGCTCCAGTCTATAGCGCATCTACCCTGAAGTGGGTAAAAGGCCACGTGGTAAATGTTTTCCATTTTGCCGGCCACCATCTTTAAAGTTTCTCAACGCTGCCGTAGTAGCTGGAAAGCAGCAGCCGGAGCCAGTATGCGCTAGCCCGTGATTCAACAGGACTTTCTTTATGAGCTGGAGTGAGTCAGGACAACTTTACTTAACAACACCAGACACCGACCAGACCACAGTTCGCTAACTCTTGCAGTAAAGGATGGAATTCTAGAAATAACGTCCTTGTATGCCTTATTTCCTTAGTGGACGTTAACTTAACCTCACGCGTAGGCTTTGGTTTGTTTTGTTTTAAGACTCTGAGGTTCTTGTCCCTATGGTGTCCCAGTCCTCTGTAATCTCCTAAATCTTTTTCAGCTGGTGGTGGAACAAAGTACCCTTACCAGATGTACTGAAGCCCGAAAGTCCAGGCTAATGTGAAGTGTGGCTGTGGCCCCCTGCCGGTGACTTCTGGGTATTGCAGCCTTGAATCTTTGGATTTCACTGTCCACAATTGCAGTCCACCTGCTATTTAAAAAAACAAAACAAAACAAACGAACAAACAACAAAAAAACGCTAGCTGGGCGGTGGTGGCGCAGGCCTTTAATCCCAGCACTTGGGAGGCAGAGGCAGGCGGATTTCTGAGTTCAAGGCCAGCCTGGTCTACAGAGTGAGTTCCAGGACAGCCAAGGCTACACAGAGAAACCCTGTCTCGGAAAACCAAAAAAACAAAACAAAACAACAAACAAACAAACAAACAAAAAACAAAAAGAAACCAAACCAAAACAAAAAAAAAACGCTAGAGCAGTGGTTCTCAACCTTCCTAACACTGCGACTCTTTAATACAGTGCCTCACATTAGGATGATTTCCCCATCTCCAACCATAAAATAATTTTGTAGCTACTTCATAACTGTCATTTGGCTACCAGTACAAAATATCTGATATACGACCTCTGGAAGGGCTGCGACCCACAGGTTGAGAAACACCACGTTAGGGGCACTTAAAAAAAAATACTCTGCCCTGCTTCTGAAGACCTAATTGGATGGGTCAGGAACTTTAATAAGGTTCTTTCTCTGTGCCTTAGTTGTTTCTCGGGTGTAGCCAGCTTTTCAGAACCTCTGTGCCAGCTCAATCAGCTGTCTCATTGCTCTGTTTAAAAGACAAAGCTGAATTCCGAGGCACCAGATGGCATTTATTTATATTTACGCTGTGAGGTAAAGCGGCTCATCCCAGCTTCCAGTCGCTCCCGGTGTGCACTTACCTACACAAACCAGCCTGCCACCACTTATCACTGAAGACATATGTATGGGTCATGTAGGTAGTTCTTATATAACTAATTGCCGATGACATGAAAGAAGGAACGACTTTGGGGCTTACAAATCATCCATAGATGAAGTCAGAGTTGATGGAAGGCAGTCATGGTCAAAGAAAAGGGGTCCAGGAAGGGACAGCATTGAAAGGGTGCCCCAGCTTGAGTCAGTACATACTACATGCCAAGCTTAGCCGGTGGTGACTCTCTGATGTGGTAACAGAAGGTAATTAAACAGATCTGTTCACTTGTGTGACTAGCTCAGCCATTAGGCTTGGAGAGTCAAGTCAAACCATCTCTCAGTTTGCTTTCCGGGGGTAACCGTCATAGACTGTCAACTCTCCTAGCCGGCTTCTTCTCTTTCTTTTGAAATGATTGTCCTTTTAATCCTTGACACCTATATTATTATCCACATTTTAAAATTGAATTTTGGTACAATAAGAAAGTAATAGGTAGGTTTTATTTTTTTATTTTTTATTTTTTTACCACTGAAACCAGGATCGTCACTTACAAATAGACATGTGGGTTCTGTGCTCGTTTATAAAGAGGGCCTCGGTAGCTTCTAATATTTACAAAATTTCTGGGAGTGAACAGAGGACTTTGCATCTTGTTTGTAGACGTTTGTTTGTTTGTTTGTTTGTCTGTTTGTTTTTCCTGACAGGGTTTCTCTGTTTTGCCCGGGTTGTCCTGGAACTCACTCTGTAGACCAGGCTGGCCTCGAACTCAGAA
>NW_022196909.1:32911289-32925494 GCF_008632895.1 Mastomys coucha
TCGAACTCAGAAATCCGCCTGCCTCTGCCTCCCAAGTGCTGGAATTAAAGGTGTGTGCCACCACCGCCTGGCTATTTTAATGGTACAAATGAGACTTGTGTTTTGAGTGAGGCCATCTCTCGGTCATTAATGGAACAACAGACCAAAAACCAGAACTACACTACAAAGAAATTGTATGGTGACTCGGAAATAAACATGTCTGGAGATGAGTCTCTGTCCCGGCAGCCGAGGCTTCTGGTGGTTTCCAGGCGGAGTGTCTAGCCTTGGCTCCTGAGTTATGTTTCTGTTGCACACTGTGAGAACCAGCCCAGCCCTCTCTACTGCTAATAAGCTATCTGCTCTTTCAGAAAGATCTTTCCCTTGGTGAATAACGTGTACCTCAGGCATATCGGAGCTTCCTGTGGCTCTCATGATCTGTTCGTGCGTGCGTGCGTGCGTGTGTGTGTGTGTGTGTGTGTGTGTGTGTGTGTGTGTGTGTGTAGTATGCTGCTTACAGTTGTTATTGTATGCTTAAAAATATTTTTATTTTATGTGTGGCGACTTCGGGGAGTGGGGGTGCATATTGCACATGTGTAGAAAAAGAGGTCCCCTGGAACTGACGTTATAGGCAATTTTGAACTGCTGGATGTATGTTCTGGGGCCCAAACTCTGGTCCACTGGATGAGCATCAAGTATTCTGTTCTTAATGGCTGAGCCATCATCTCTCCAGCTGCTTATTCTGTATTTCTTAAGGCTGTGTAACAAATGACCTGCACATTCCCTCCTTTCCCCCAGTTCTGGAGGCCAGAAGTCAGTGTATTGACAGTACCCCCCACACGCATACACACTCCTGCAGGCCCTCAGGAACACCCCTTCTTTGTCTCTTCCAGGCTCTGGCTATTGGGATCAACCTGCTGTGTTCCATCTCTGTCTTTACATGGTCACCTCATGTATCTTTCCTCAATGGGCTATGATGCACCCCCCCTTCTGTGTGTGTGTGTGTGTGTGTGTGTGTGTGTTCATATGACCAGTCCTGTGTGTGAGTCTTCTTGTCACCCCTCTGTGTCTACATCTATATGTGGCTTCTCGGTATGTGTCCGTTGTCTTTATGTAGCCTCTCTGTGTGTATTGTCTTTTCCTGGTCTTCTCTTTGTGTGTCTATGTCTTTTCATGGCCTTAATAAAATTTGAGACCCCCAGCCGGGCAGTGGTGGCGCACACCTTTAATCCCAGCACTTGGGAGGCAGAGGCAGGTGGATTTCTGAGTTCGAGGCCAGCCTGGTCTACAGAGTGAGTTCCAGGACAGCCAGGGCTACATAGAAAAACCCTGTCTTGAAAAACCAAAAAAAGAAAAAACAAAACAAAACAAAAAACAAAAACAAAAAAAAAAAACAAAAAAACAAACAACAACAAAAGATTTGAGACCCATTCTACTCCAGTATGACCCCCTTGTGATTAATAACACGTGCAAAATTCTGTATCCAAATAAGGGCCCATTCAAGAGTTCCGGGCAGACATGGATTTTGAGAGCTCTCTTAAGCTAATGGAGGTTATGGTAGCAAGATGCCTTTCTCATCTTTTTCTTTTCCTTTTAGCCAGTAAGTTGGAAAGAATTCCTAATAATGCAAGAAACTTAAGAATTTTGCACATAGCTTTGAGAAATGGCTGTACTTGTCTCATTCCGGGAGACTTGGTTTCCTTCTCAGAATGGCGTTAAAATCCAAACGGTGTCTACCACATTTCCCGTCGCCTGTCTTAAACACAGTTCTAGACTCTTGCAACCTCTTACGGAGGATTCTCTCTATTCTAGGACTGCAGCCTCCGAGAGAAAATAGACTTAGAAATCCGCATGCGAGAAGGAATATGGAAGCTGCTCTCGCTGAGTACAAAAAAGGACCAGGTTTTGCATGCAGTTAAGAACCTCATGGTGTGCAGTGCTCGGATCCAGGCGTACACAGCGGAGCTTCAGAAGACAGAAGAAGAGATTGCAAATCAAACCGGAAGACGGTTAGTGCAGTAATTTACCTTTGCTTTAGCATACTTTAGCGTACTTTGGTATTTGAACAGAAGGTATAATTTAAGTGTAAGTAAAAAAAAAAAAAAAGGGTCAGGACACCAAACTGTTTATAAGCCAACATGGGAGTGCCAGCCAATGTCAAAGTTGTGTGGACATCAGGGCTCAAAGGGAACTCTCTGAACAGACGCTTCCCATTGAGCTGGTTAAGGTGGGACACTGTTTCGCTCCAAAGTGAAAGTGTGTTAGGAAAAAAGGAGGTGGGGGGCCTTTTAAGAAGAAAGGACAGAGGCTGAGAGTGGAGTCCGTAGATAGGTGTCTCTGAGAAATGAATTGCTGGTGCTAGAAGGGTGACTCAGTGGTTTAGGGCACTGGCTGCTCTTGCAGGGGACCCAGGTTCAGTTTGTAGCACTTACATGGTGGCTCATATCCATCCGTAACTCCAGTACTGGGGGATCTTATGCCCTCTTCTGTCTTCCTTTGAGCTCCTGGCATGCATACAGTACACATGCATACACACATATAAAATTAAGATAACTTTAAAAAAAAATTGTTGGCTGGGCAGCGGTGGTGCATGCCTTTAATCCCAGCACCTTGGGAGGCAGAGGCAGGTGGATTTCTGAGTTCCAGGCCAGCTTGGTGTACATATAGATATAGATGTAGATATAGATATAGATATAGATATACACATACACATACACATATACATACACATACATAGTGAATTCCAGGACAGCCAGGGCTACACAGAGAAACCCTGTCTTGAAAAATCAAAAAGTAAATCGAATTGAGTGGGCCACAAATGATAAACAAATAAATGGAAAGGAACTTAAAATAGACCAGCACAGCCAGTTCCAGAGAAGGGAGTAGTGCTCCCAGAAATGTTGCCAACTAGTTCCAGTTAGGGCTTGCTGCTTGGTTTCTGGTCCTCTGGTCCCTGTCACTACACATCGTGCTTGTGGGATAGATGCAGCATTTGTGTGTCACATTGTATCTCATTCCACAGACAGTGCCAAGTCTCACCTAGGCCTTGGGTGAAGCGATCCAGAGGCTGGACTTTAGTGTGTCTTCGTATAGCATCTGTCTCCCTGGTTGTTTGTAGTTCCGATACAAGAGGTAAAGTCTCTCTGTGTACTTTATTGGTCACTGGGTGGGGCACCATGTCCCTCCATGAAATTCTGTACAGGATGTCAGAGAAGGTTCCTGTAAACATTAAGCAGGAATAGTGTTGTGATACAGCAGACGTCTAGATGCAAAATGGCCTTACCTTCCTGTAGATACTGGGACCCTGTGCTTAGTCCTTGTGCTGCATTGTGTGTGGGGTGAAGAGGTAACACCTCCGTGTGGGGATTATGCACACATACATACGCATATATACATATACATATGTATATACACATATTCTTATACACATACACATACATATACATACATACACACATATACATATACATACATATACACATATACACATACATATGCATACATATACACATATACACATACATATGCATACATATACATATATATACGAACACATATAGATATGCATACATACATATACACATACATATATATACACATATACATATATACACATATACATATATACACATATATATATGTATATACATATACACACAGACACACACATATATGCATATATACATGCATATATACATGCACTATGCACATATAGATTTATACATATACATACATACAAACATACATAGACATATACATACATATATACATATATATTCATATATACATACACAGACACACACATATGTATACATATATATATACATACACATGTATACATATACACACATATATACACATACATACACACATATACACATGCACACACATAATATATATATACATATACATATACATACATCTAATGGGATGCTTTAGTAGTCAATAAGCCTCCTATTTTTTGTATTGTATGTCCCAGCATTACTAATAGAATTATCCCAGCATCACTGTATAGGAAGACATTTGGTGGCTGATGTTCTTAAGCCAGGCCGCAGGTCAGGAGAGGATGTGGTATGAATTGGGAGCTATGCCAGAGCCAGATACTGACAGCTTGTTGCCCAGCAGAATATTGTTTTGAGACAAAGCTTCTGCATCTAGAATGTGGTAAAGTTTGGGTTGTAAGGCCTAGGTTTTATGAGGATTTCTTGATAGTGAGGGACCACATAAATGGCCAAATTTGAGAAGCCTTGGTTTCAGGGAGTGTGAGACCAGGCGTTCACCATTATGCTGTTCCTCTCCGCTGTGGTACATTCTGGGACCCATATCTACCCCTGTTTACTGCTTCCTCAGCATTTGTAATGAATTGTGAGTTTAGTGTTTTGTAAGCTTGGCACCTTAGCTTTTCTGGAGTGATGACTAACAGAGATATCAAGGACGTCTCACCCATAGCAGATTTATATAGCCAAGACAGGGCGTGAGATATCAGTCTCTGAGCTGAAAATGCCCACAGATTTCTGGTTTATTTTTTCCCTCACTAATGAAAATACCTTCTGCGCATATACATAAGTATATTCTTATCATTCGTATGATGGCCTTGCAGCCCTTTACTGATATTTCCTGGGATTTAAAATGATTCCTGACTCCTCCGTGTGATCCATCTGTTTACGGCTTCCCATTGCATCTGCAGGTACTGGGTAAGAGCCATTGTGGGCTAGTGAGAGTACTCCCGTAGCTTCTTTAGTTCCTTAAGAAAAGTGGTGGCGCACGCACACCTTCAGTCCCAGCACTTGGAGGCAAAGGCAGGCGGATTTCTGAGTTCGAGGCCAGCCTGGTCTACAGAGTGAGTTCCAGGACAGCCAGTGCTACACAGAGAAACCCTATCTCGGGGGTCGGGGTGGGGGGGTGGAGAAAAAAGAAAAAGAAAAATGCCATAGGTTCTACCATTTGATTTGTCAGGTTCACCAGGCACCTGCTACTTGCACAAGCTTCGTCAGCACTCTGCTTGGATGTCCCTGTTTGAAGAACACAGGGTGACAGTGTGTCAGCTCGAGGCACCTAAGAATCCGTAGCAAATGTGTTGTCCTTGGAGAACCAGAATTCTGTTCCTTAGTTTGTTTAGTCCTTGAGGGAGACAGAAATGCTTTAGTATGTGTTTGCACATGCACATCGGTTAAAATACACATATATGTATATATTACTGTCGATTAAGTGCCCCTTTTAATGACAACATCAGTCTAACTCTTATAAAATTTTACAATAAAATGCCAAAAATTATTATAGACTGTTACTTTTGGCAGCCAGTGTTCCTCAGCCTTCCTAACGCTGTGACCCTTTAATACAGTTCACGTTGTGGCGACCCCCACCCATAAGGTGATTCTCATGGCTACTTCATAACTGTCATTGTGCTACGGTTATGAAGTGCAATGTAAATGCTCACTGTGTCCCAGTGGGCTCTCAGGGGGTCGCGACCCACAGGTTGAGAACCGCTGGCGATGCAGGCCTTTTCCCGTGCAGAATCCAAATTGGTGTGCACAGCGGTGCGATGGCCCAGGAGCCTCTGACCGGGAATGGCTATTGTGGACTGAAGGAAGCAGCCCCACCAGGTGAGGGGAGGGATGAGACTACTCTCCCCTCGCCGCCCCCCCCCCAAAAAAAAACAAATAGCAAACTCTCGAGCCTAGAGTGAAGGATTGAGCTGAAGAGCACAGAGAAGAAGCTGCGCTTGGTCAACGGTCCATGCAGGGTTTTGTTAGTCTAAGTTCTAAGCTGCGAGGTAAGGTGTGGAGTTGACCGCGGGGACATTGTGCTGCCTGCCTTCATTCATCTGGAAACCAGAACTGGAAGACAGGCTGGCTATCCAGGGCACATGGTGCTCACAGAGCTCCATCAGGGACCCAGGGGACTTCGAAGGCTCTGCATATGCGCCCCCCCCCCCCCCCCGTTCTCCCCCCCTCTGCCTGAAACCACCTTTGCTTCTTTCTACCCCTCCAAGCAGTCAAGTGACGACAACGTTTAATGTCCATCTTTTAAAAATAATTCCTTGTACCATTTTATGTTCAGCAAAAAGAAGCCACGATAAACCATTGCTTCTCGAGATTGTCTGGAAGCAGAGGATTATTTTATGAGCAGAGTAATGGGAATAACCACATTTAAAGACCAGTGGTGGCCAGGCGGTGGTGGTGCATGCCTTTAATCCCAGCACTTGGGAGGCAGAGGCAGGCAGATTTCTGAGTTCAAGGCCAGCCTGGTCTACAGAGGGAGTTCCAGGACAGCCAGGGCTACACAGAGAAACCCTGTCTCGAAAAACCAAAAAGAAAGAAAGAAAGAAAGAAAGAAAGAAAGGAAGAAAGAAAGAAAGAGGAAAAAAAAAAGAGACCAGTGATTAAGAACAGGGAGACACTGGAGGGAGCGGGCCAGAGCAGAGCGAGTGGGCCGGAGCAAGTGGGGCCAGCAGAGGTCCTGAGTTTCAATTCCCAGCAGCCACACACATGATAGCTCACGCCCATCTGTACAGCTACAGTGTACTCATACACATAAAAAATAAAAAAATAAAAAATAAATCTTAGGGGCTGGAGAGATGGCTTAGTGGGTAAGAGCACTAACTGCTCTTCTGACAGTCTTGAGTTCAAATCCCAGTAACCACATGGTGGCTCACAACCACCCGTAATGAGATCTGATGCCCTCTTCTGGAGTGTCTGAAGACAACTACAGTGTACTCACATAAAATAAATGAATAAATCTTTAAAAAAAATAATCTTAAAAAAAAAAAAAGAAGAAGGAGGCACAGAAGCAGCACTGATCTAGTATCTAATAATGAAAGAGTTTCTCTTGTGTTTGATTTTAAAGCAAGGACCTCAGGGTGTAAGCCTGGCTAGCCTACAACCTGCTGTGTAGACCAGGCTGGCCCTGAACTCACAGCATCCTATCTGCCTCTGCCTCCCTGGTGGCTGAGGTTACAGGCACGTGCCATCATGCATGAAATTACTTTTTTTAAAAGGTGTATTTTATTGTTAATTATGTATAGGTTTGTGTATGGGTGCCCTTCACAACTAGAAAAGGGTATCAGACCCCCAGGAGCTGCACCCCCCCCTAGTTGGGGGGTGCTGGCACCTGGCTCCAGTCCTCTACAAGAATAGCACCTGCTCTCTCCAAGCCATCAGGCTCCTAGCCCCTGAAATGTTTAGAGAGTGTTGCAGGATATTCCATCACACTGTGAACCCTGAGATCATGTCTACTGGAAAAGCCTTGGCATACTCCTTTAATCCCTCTGGCCGGGATACAGACACACCCTTAGTACATACCCTTTAATCCCAAACAATGAAGGTAAAGTTAGTTTGTAGAAGGAAACATGCATGTTTGAAAGGGATGTCTAATCCAGTGGCAGACAAAGTGACGAATCAGAGAAAGATTTGACAGAACGGATATGCCCAACTCTCATCAGAACAGAGAGGACAGGGAAGCTACTTAAGAGAGCCATGCAGAGAAAAGAGAGGGTTTTACCAGGACCGTCGTACAGAGACAGGTTGCAGAGAGAACAAGCTAGACGCGGGTGAAGACAGAGAATGAGAGATTGCTAGAGTTAGTTTGAGACCAAGCAGAGCAATTCAGGAAAAGCCGAGAGAAGCCAGATTGAGTCAGTCAGCTTGGAGAGGAGCCAGAACAACTGAGTTGACCAGCCAGCCAGAGCTCAGAGAAAGCTAGAAAGGGTGATCTTATTCAGCAGTAAGTGCCAGAGGAGCCTGAAAATATTCTAGGCCTAGAGAAGATTGTACGGATGCTAGAAGCTTCCCGAACCAGGCCTCAGTTAGCAGACAGAGGCAGTAAGCCTTGAAGAGGACAAATACTTCAGGAGAATAAAAGTTACATTTACAGGAGGGGATGAGTTTCTCTGGGCCTTATTCCTGGGTCTTCACTTCAAGCGTTCTGTCTCATGAATTGCCATTTGACGAAAACCTGGTAATCACACTTCATTAGGGCCTTTGACAGCCAGGGCTGCAGGACACCTCCACTGTGCACATCGACTTAACGCCTGTCTGCTGGACAAGCTGGGCTTACGCCATGCTCGGAAGAACTGACATCAGAAACTAGTTACTCCCCAGCTACGGGAGGAGGAAGCCATTCGTCCTGTTCCCCTTCTGAGTTACAGTGGAAATTAAGACTCACTTCGAGAGTGGTTAGCTGCTGCCTCTCCTTGTCACTCCCTCTTGTGTTCTGAGGTTCTCACTACCTACTGTTGCTCGCAGTGTCTCAGCTACCTTTTAAAAGAACCCACCCATTTATCATGAACTCTTTCATAGATAAACATCCTCGCCCGTTCACTTAGTCGGCTGCTAATCTCTTGGCACGTGTGCTTATCCGCAGCCTTCTCTCTGTGCGTGTGAACACACATGGTTCTGTTGAACCTTGTGGAAATGTGTTACAAACAGGACCCGTGCATCTTAATGACTTGGCATTCTTCTGTCTCTAAGAATGTTCTTCTGTGTAGGCAATCTATGACTACATGCAAAATGTTAATAACTTCATAATTTTCTATATCCTTATCTAATTGCTCACAAATTTCTCGTAGTTTTGGGCTGTTTGTTTGTTTGTTGAGACAAGGTTTCTCCATGTAGCCCTGGCTATCCCCCCACCCGGTCTCTGTCTCTATCTCTATCTCTCTGTCTCTGTCTCTCTGTCTCTGTCTCCCTCTCTCTCTCTCTGTATCTCTCTGTCTCTCTGTCTCTGTCTCTGTCTCTCTCCCCGCCCCCTCGGCCAGGCTGGCCTTGAACTCACCGAGATCCACTTGCCTCTGCCTCCCATGTGCTGGGATTAGTCTCTCTTCTGTCTTCATCTCTCTCTCTCCCTCTCTTTCTCTCCCCCCTCCCTCTCTCTCTGTCTCTCTCCCCCCCTCGTCCAGGCTGGCCTTGAACTCGCAGAGATCCACTTGCCTCTCCCTCCCGTGTGCAGGGATTAAATGGGTGCTTCACCACTGCCCAGTCCTAGTTGGGTTTTGTTGTTGTTGTTTGTTGTTTTATTTTAACAATAGAATTTGACAAATAGAGTTTCATGCAGTGTGTCTGGGTACGTCCCTTTGGTTTCTTTTAATGATCCTTTTCTAAAATTCCATTGTCATTAATGCTTCGAAGAGTCTAGACCTTTAAATCTTTTAAATATTCTGCGGTCTGCACCTGTTTGGTAGTTTCCGTAGGTTGTCCTCCAACCTTCTCCATATTCTCTGTTTCTCCTTTGTAGCTGGAAGTCGAATGTAGAGTCCTACAGAACTGATGCCCACGGTAGGCGCATTCCCTACCTCTGTAGGATTGAACCCATCACACCTGGACTTGGACTTGGACTTGGGATTTTCTACATTAACCACCACTATCCACTGCCAAGAAAAAGAAACTTCTGCCATTAGGTTTGAGAGCGCGCTGATTTATGCGCAGAGGGATAAGAATTCAGGGGCCATTTGACA
The DNA here is from genome assembly GCF_008632895.1 of Mastomys coucha. Lineage (NCBI taxonomy): Eukaryota > Metazoa > Chordata > Mammalia > Rodentia > Muridae > Mastomys > Mastomys coucha. The sequence goes on from NW_022196909.1 coordinate 32,920,717, forward strand.
CGGTATCCATTTAGCATAATAGAAGTAGCAGCTTCACAACTGGTGTCCGTGAGCTTCTGACCTGTGGGTTCTTGACCAGACTTACAGTACCGGGCATGCCTCTCCTCTTGGAGAGCAGGCATTAAATGGAGCAGAAACTAGTTAGTTACGCCCATAACCTTCATCCCCGTAACACCTATACCACCACGGCCCCTGTGGGTTTATATTCCCACAGTAGACATTATTGTAGCTCATTGAGTTCACGGCTGGCTAAGATCTGTTCCTTTTACTTTCAGAAAATTTTCATTTTAGAAAAAGAACTGTAAATTTTATATTATTATTATTATTATTATTATTATTATTATTATTATTATTTTCTGAAAGCTCTTGCCACATACACAGATGTTGGCCCCTGACTGGTCTTCTGTGACTGTCCCGTGTGATCTCTTGGCCCTCCGTCTGGCTGTCATGTTCATTTGATTCTTTCTCTTCTTGCCAGCTGCATCCCAGTTCGCCTTTTAATGCTGCTGATTTGAGAACTGAGTTACTCCTCCTTGCTCCGTTCCTCATCCTTTCTTCTCACGGGGCATCTGCCTGTGGTTCGTCCTTCTGTCTGGAGGTTTGTTTTTTAGATCCGTGCAGTCACATCTACATCCCTGGTCTCACGTGTGAGGTTCTGTTTAATGGCACACGCTTCGTGCTGGAGTACTGTCTATGAGTCATATTATTTTCTCGTTTTTTTTTTTTGAAGGTGTGGCTGCCAGAATATTTTTATCAGCTGATTCTCTCCTCCAGAGTGGCTTTGTATGGAGATGAGAGTCCCTTTTTGGAGTTTATTATTGTTCATAGTGATTTCGTGACGTTTTCCTGGACCAAGACGTGGTGGTGTAAGTGGGCCGTTGCTGGAAGGGCATCCTTGGTTTCTTCCGCAATAGTGTTTTTGTTTTCAGAGTAGTGGACCATACCTTTAATAATGATGCTTTTTGGGGGGACATTGGTTGGTTGGTTTTCTGGTTCTTGGATATGACATTATCTCTTGGGGTTCTTAAGGTTAACTGACTTCTCTTTATTTTCATAGCAAACTTACCCCACCAAGTGCCTCTCCCCTCCACAGTATTAACAATGATTGAACCTAAGTACTTTTCAACCCGCCAGGATCTAGGGCTGTGGTCTTCCCGAAGCTTTATGCACACTCTCTTCTCTCCCAGGCTAGCGTAACGTTCGCTAATGGTCGCCTCACTCTGTGGGGTGAGGTCTCCGGGAGTTGGCTTCCGTTTCATCCAAAGATTAGTGGCACTCTTGGCAGCCTCTCTCTGTTTTCTGGTTGTGCTGCTGGAGAAGGCTACAGGAAGTCTTGTTTTTTTCATTGATGTGAATGAAGGCTTTGGCTTTGGTATAAAGTCTTAGATGACGTGTCACAGCAAACGGGAGTTAGACCCTGATCGCGTTAGTGAGTGTATCTTCTCCCTAAACCCAGGCCCATCCCTAGAGCCAAAACCTCAGTGTTCACAAACAAGGTGCCCGTGTTTGTGGGGCATCCTCAAGAATTGCGCTGGCGTGTTAGAATGGGCACTTTATTCGGCAGCTGCGTGAGCTAACTAGATAGGTCCCTTCTCGTACTGTGGATGACGTCAGGAGAACAGCAAAGTTGTAATTGATGGGTGAAGTGCAAAGCTTGAGTCTAGATCTGCTGCATGCACCATTCCGAGCATGCGTACTTCCCACCTTTTCGCCGCAGTCCCAGAAGCCCCCGTGGCCACTGAGGCTTCGTATTAGGTGGGGGCGCTCTCTCACGCACAGCATCTTCCTCCTCGCCCAGGAGCTTCTATGGCAGCACTGTGTCCTCCATTAGCCCTCATCCCCCACCCAAACCAGTCCATCTCTTCTCCACTCTTAAGTCTGAAATGTTTTATTTGGCTTTGTAAAAAAAAAATAAAAATAATAATGCTAATTAGAGTCATTTATAGGATTTAATTATATGTGTCACTCAACATAATTGTGAGTTTTTAATAGTGCAGAGATAACATTGTAAGTTGGATATGACTACCGTCTTCACACTCCAGCCTCCTACTTTATCGCTTACGGACCATAAGTTAAAATAAGAAAGAGCCTAGCGGGGAAGTTAAAACTCTGTACTTGTAGTAGTTCTATAATGAAACGTGTATTTAAAGACGTTGCTGAATTTACTTCCTAAATTGTAGATGGTTTGGTGTCTGTGGAAGGGGGGGCTGACTGTAGTGCACGTGGGATGTAATCTAGGTTGTCACGAAGCTAGTACTGTCATAACATGTTGAAGAATTAAGAATTGAATATCGTAGTTTTTAGAGTGATTTTAAATTCTACACTATGAGTTTTTGAGATTTAGTTTTCACCCATTTGCATAAAAGGTGGAGGGGTTCATAATCTGCTTTCGCGTTAGAGGAAAAACCATGCAGCATCCTCTTCCTGTTTCCTTAAGAAAAAAGTAAAATGTTGTTGCCATTATGCTATTCATTGGGCACTAATTTTGGCACAGAAGGGGCTGTTTAAAAATCCCCATAGGGAACAATAGAGAACTGTCCAGCCTGTGTTTACACGGAACATTTTCATGCAGATCTTGGAGTGAGAGAGTGGCGGGCTGGCGCCCTCTGTCGATCATTTTCTGTACCTACAGGTAATTTCCTTCATTTTGTTGTTGGGTCTTTTAGGGGTTAGAGAGTTTACTCAGTGGTAGAATAACAGACCCTGGATTTAGTCCTCGGCTCTGGGGAAAAAAAATGTAGCATCTGCAGGTCTTACACAGTAATGTAAACTGGGCCTGTTTGGATAAGAAATACTGCTCTATCGTCTGCTTATAGCTTTTCCAGCAGGTATATCTGTAACTTACTTAAATGACTGTATTCAGCAGTTTTATTGTTAATGTGGATGAATCAGAAAACCATCCCACTTTTACACCCGAAATAATATTTTTTAAAGTATTGGAATTGAACATAGCTAACGTTCCAGAAATTTTTATTTTATTTTTTTAAAATAGACTTAATTCTTCAAAATATTATGATCAATTAGATTTCGATTGTAGTTTGAGAATATCTTTATGTAATAACTTTTCAGGGATCTGTTCTTTCTTGCATTATGTGGGCCCTAGACATCAAACTCAGGTCCCCAGGTTAGACCACAAGTACCTTTACCCACTGACGCATCTCGCCTTCCCTGGCTTTGTTTGTGAGACAGGGTCGCCCTAGGTAGCATAGGCTAGCCTTAACTGTGTGATTTTTCTGGCTTCAATGGTGTCTCACTTTGTTTTATGTGGTATGAAATCCCAATTTGAAGGTTGGTGTTGGCTTCCGTCTTAGAATTTCCTTGAAAATGTTTTTCTGTTCCCTTCCTGCATTCTCTTTGCTCATCTTTTTTTTTTTTTAATTGATTTAGTATTATATCTAAGTACACTGTAGCTTTCTGCAGACACACCAGAAGAGGGCATCATTATGGATAGTTGTGAGCCACCATGTGGTTGCTGGGATTGGAACTCAGGACCTTCGGAAGAGCAGTCAGTGCTCTTAACCGCTGAGCCATCTCTCCAGCCCCACTCTTTGCTCTTCTTAATGTATTGTGTGTTCGTTCTTTGGAGCTTTTACAAGAAATGAGATGTTATGCCAGCGATACATAAAAAGAAAGCATAAGAGTATTTGGGGGGTGGGTATCTTTCAGTCGCAGGACAAGCAGCCTACAGCTTGGCTGGGTAACACCTGACTCTTTCAAGCCAGCATAGCTGATGAACTCGAAGTACAAGTTTTGTGATAAGCTGGACATCACAGTATAACATATTATTAGGAAGTATAATAGTTTATGTACACTCAAAAACGGGTGTCTCTGTATGTCCCTGAAAGCCAGCTAGCTGCTGACTGAACATCCTTTGAGACAAATGCTTCCCATTGCTCGTTGGCATTCACAGCTACCTCTTTATTTTAAAGCTCAGCTGTTTTCGAAAGACTTGATGTGTTTTTCTCTCGACAGGGATTCGAGTTTTGAAAGTAAAGAACGAGAAGCCTGCAGAGGAAAGATCGCCCTGTCAGGTATGCTGTGGCGGGTCACCCAGGGTCCCTGAATATGTTTATGGACTGATTAGCATTGCTGGGCCTTGCTCATTCTGTACCTCCAGCATCCAAATGTTTGTTCTACGTATTTAATACTTATGCTCTACAGTTGCATGGCACTTCGTGGACTGGGGAAACTCTGTCATATGCTTACACCCATTGTGTGGGTTTGTGGTCTGTGCAGGCTCTGGGGTGTGTTGGAAGGTGTGCTCAAGTCCTCTGCTTGCTGTTGAGCGCCTGGGCCAGGCTGCAAACCCACCAGCTTGCTCTCCCTGACGTTCTCCGTTTGTCAAAACTGTCCAAGCTGCGCGTTCCATGAGGGTTCGGCCCATGCTTGCTCTGTTTACCACATTATACCAAAGCCATTGTCACTGGGCTTGGCTCCTCGTGGTTGCTCGGTGAATATCAGGTAGATGACTGACCACTTTCAGTAGGTAAAAAAGGAAACTGGCCCAGCCCCGCCAAGTTTTCCGTTCTTCCCAATTCTTTCCCTGGCTCTGTCTTCCATTACACAAGCCACGTGGTTTAGGCAGGTCCCCCCCACCACCACCCCTTTCTCTTGTCAACAGAGACCTTGATTGAGACACCTAATTGGGTTGTGAAATTGTTTCATTTACTCCATTGCGTCCCATCTTTGCTCTGGCTGGAATGGCGTTCCTGGTCAGCAGAGCGAGGAGGCACCTTGCCACTAGATGGCGCTTAGGCAGTCAGTCTCAGTTTCTCCAA
>NW_022196909.1:32925632-32932619 GCF_008632895.1 Mastomys coucha
CTCCCACCCCACCCGCAGCCCCCGCAAGAGGTGGCATGGAGATGCCACGCGATTAGCATGGCTGGCTTGCAGATATCTCGTCGCACACCCTGCAGATAGCCTTGTGGCCTGTGATGACCCCCAGTAGTAACTGGTGTATCCCCTTGGCCCACAGTAGTAGCTGGTGTATCCCCTTGGCCCACAGTAGTAGCTGGTGTATTCCCTTGGCCCACAGTAGTAGCTGGTGTATCCCCTTGGCCCGAGCGAGGTAGAGCGCTTGCTAGAATGTCACCTGGCCTGCGGGTCAAGAGACCGTTCTCTCCTTCCATCGCTCACAACCATGGCACTGCATTTTATCTGACCTTATGGGCGAAATTGGACAAGTTGCCCTCAGGAGGCAGGAGGGATGCTTCAGAAAATGTGATGAACTGCATAAAAACCTTTTCCCTGTTTTGTAGCTCTTTGCATTCATGGTCAGGCTAATGCTTGTGGGCATGTGGCTTGGGTCCTGGTCTTGGTCTTGTGCTTGTGGCTGACACGAGGGGCCCACTGCTTTGCCTGGGCCCTTTTACTATGGAACAGAGAGGAAGGACATTTGCAGAATTCTCTCTCCTGTGTCTAAATACATTCTAGCATGTGTAGATTCAATATTGTGGAACTTAAAAGAGATTTCCTACCACCACATAATTATTTTGCCCTCTTACCTTGCTTCTTGTAAGGTGCCACTCTGTAGGCCAATGAGGTAGGTGACCTGTTGGGCGAGTTCCGTGACTAACATTGTCTGTTGTCCTTTTGAGAGCCCTTGTTTACTGCCTCTGCACTTAGAAGGGGGTCAGAACCAAAAATACTTAAGGTCAAGGGTGGCTTTTTCATGATCTCAGATATCTTGGTACAGAAACCGAGGTTGGCCTTTTTTTTTTACTCCCCAAGACAATTTTAAGCAAAATTAAGGCATGAACCTGGGAGATGGGATGCCACACCCCCCTGTGTCATTAGCATAATTTTGGCTGACTGGACATTTTTGCAGCCCAGTTTCAGAATGCTTCTAAGATCGCACTGTAAACAGGACAGCCCTTGATTTTGAGGTTTCCACTGACCAGACTAACCTAACTCTAGAAATAACAGGTTCATCCCATCCTTCCTGTACCATGTGATCTGGGGCGGCTGATGTGTGCTTCATCTCCCAGTTCAATAACTAGGCCAAATCGGTTATCCATACACCTCAGCGGTTTTGTTATTTTGCCTTCTTTCTTTCTTCCTTTCCTTCTCTCTTCCTTTCTTCCTTCCTTCCTTTCTTCCTTCCTTCCTTCCTTCCTTCCTTCCTTCCTTCCTTCTCATATGTGTGTGTGCATCTTTGCATGTGTGTGGACATGGGTAACTGCATGTGCATATGCTTGGAGTGCCAAGGTTGTAGCATCCTCAGACCTTAGTCCACATTACTGATTTTGAGGCGAGGCCTGTCAGTCAAACCCACAGGTCCCTGGTGATGCCTAAGTCTCTAGAGCCAACTTTCTTTGGGGACCCCCTGAGTCTGGAATTAACAGGTACCGGCCACAGCCGCCCGACATGTAGACATGGATGTGGGTTCTAAGATCCAGACCGTGGTTGTGCACCAAGAGCTCAACCTTTGAGCCGTCGCCCCAGTCCCTAGTCTTCTCTTTTGCCCGGGACCTAACACCTTGGGTCAGCTACAACGTTGTTTGGACTGTCTTAGTGTGCTGCGAAATGTCAGCGGAGACATAAAAAGAGAAAAGGTAGTCCATTGTGAACTGAAACCAGCTGGTCACTTGCCAGAATCTAGACGGTTATTTCTGTCACTCGAGGCCGGACCCTTTGCTGTCTGAAGGATATGTAGCCAACAGGGACACAGATGAGAAATATTCCCTTGGCTTACATGGAGGCGGGGCTTAGGGAAGAGCAGGATCAAACTCAAGCTGTGGGAAAGCGGCCAAGGAAGCCTTGCTCAGTGTGAACAGTTGAAGCTTCGCCACCACAGCCAGGGCAGCTGCAAGTGGGAGCCATTGGCCACTGTGGAATGAAAGGAGGCGGCCACTGCGGTCAAGCAAGAAGTGAGTTTGGACAGGCCATCAGCCGGGTTACAGTTCTAAGACAATGAAGACATCCGTGTTAAAATCCAGGGCAAAATATCAGTGTCTTATTGTTACGTCAACATAAATTAGCACTGGTTTGGAACTGTAGCTAACATACCGGCTGAAAAACAAAGCCATTGAAAAAGCAACCAGGCAGATTGGATACTTTTGAGGCTAATGAATGGCAGATGGATGTGACCTCGGGGAAGTGACTGAGACACTTGAATTAAAGCCTTCAGTAGAATGGGACCGGGATTTAGGAGAAATAAATAAAAAGGGGTAGTTTTTCTTCAAACCAGCAATAACTTGGTAGGGACGACAATGGAAAAAATGTAACTTACAATAAAGCATCGACCCCACCCCTGGCCCCCAAAGCATTAAATATATAAGAAATAGCCTTAATTAAAATGCAAGGGTAGGGGCTGGAGGCTAAGCTCAGTGGGAGGTTCTTCCCAGCCCTGGGCTTGATCTCTGGCCCTCAAACAAACAGAAAGCCAGAGTTAGAGGGAATGTCAAGAGTAAATATATTATGTGAAGATAAAATATTAAAAAGTTATTAGTTCCCTGGGCCAGCGAGGGCGCATCTCAACAGATAAAGGCGCTTGCCACCAACCCTGCTGACCTCAGTCCTCCTGGGACTCACGACTTCCACAAGTTGCTTCTCTGATCTACACACACACAGAGATACAAAGTAAATATATATACACACACACACATACACACACACACACACATATACATATGTTATACGTTCCTAAGTTATTTTGCATATTAAAACATTTGAGAGGGAATTTTGACCAACATTGAAAAAATTCTTATAAAGAACCAGTAGAAGCCGGGCAGTGGTGGCACACGCCTTTAATCCCAGCACTTGGGAGGCAGAGGCAGATGGATTTCTGAGTTCGAGGCCAGCCTGGTCTACAGAGTGAGTTCCAGGACAGCCAGGGCTATACAGAGAAACCCTGTCTTGAAAAAGCCAAAAAACAAAAACAAAAACAAAAACAAAAAAAAACAGTGACAGTCACATGCCTCCAAAGGACAAGGACCCTAGCTAGCACAGCTGGTGTCAGAAGGTGTACATTGATAACTGATTCAGTTCTACTTATGGAGTGTTTGGCCCAGGAACAAGCATGGATGGGCTGAGAATGGCACAGATAACAAGGAAGTCAGTGTGTAGCTGGGGCAGGGAAGGAAAGGGCATAGACGTGGAGCTAAAATAATATTTAGAAGAATGGATTCTCATCTCCGATACTCCCAAATTTCACACATATTTAATAACTTCTAAAAATACCCCCCTGTAGAGATGGAGGGATGGCTCAGTGGCAGCAGAGAGTGTGTACTGACTGGCAAAGGACCTGAGTTAGGTTCCCAGCACCCACATGTGGCTCACAACCACCTGTACCCACCTCAGAGCCATTGGATACCATGCCCTCTTCTGGCCTTCATGGGCATCAGTCCTGCAGGTGGTGCAGAGACATACACGCAGGCAAAACACCCGTATACACAAAAATAAAATATTTTTTAAAAAAATCATCTATAAACAATAATTAGGAAATTGCTGTGTATATTTCTTTTTGTCTTTGGTGGGCACAGTCTGTCATGAAGCTCAGAGGTTCACATCGTGTGTGAAATAAAAATTATCAAAGTAATTGTTTCTTTTTTTTTTTGCCTTCTTTTATAGATATTCGAATACCATTAATGTGGAAAGACTCCGATCACTTCAGTAATAAGGAATGTATGTATGGCTTTAATTTGTATTTGGAAATGTTTCCTCGAGTGCATAGGACACACGTTTGTGATCTGTGAGGTCAGAACTCTTTGGTTCTGAGACCATATTGCTGCCATTTGGCAATAAGCGTGCGTAGGCGAGCTGTTGATTTCTGATTTGGGGTCTGCGTGTATCGGTTCCCTGATTCAGATTAAGATACGCATATCCATGAGGGGAGACATCAGGGATGGGAACTTGTGTATGGGCTCAGGATGGGGAGATGAGGAGAAAAGTAGAGTCCCTGACCCCCCCCCCCCCAAAAAAAGGCCTAGGGTGAGTCAGTATTTGTGGAATTTCTTTTTCTCTTAACTATGACCCAGGAGATCTGAGTTTTACTTCACTAGATCATTTAAGAGGATATAATAAAAGGTTTTTAGCTTGGTATGATTTTTTTTTTAAAGATTTATTTATTATTATATATAAGTACACTGAAGCTGTTTTCAGACGCACCAGAAGAGGACGTCAGACCTCATTACGGATGGTTGTGAGCCACCATGTGGTTGCTGGGATTTGAACTCAGGACCTTTGGAAGAGCAGTCAGTGCTCTTACCCGCTGAGCCAGCCTGGTATGATTTTGTTTTTTCTTCTTCTTCTTCACCATTTCATTTACTTCACACAGTCTTCTCAAGGCTGTGTATTACTTGGAACACGGACATTAACCTCAAATGTACCCTAGGTGTTCGAGGCAAAGCCGGGCAACCCGGCAGTCCTTCATCTGCCCCGTCTACCAGGATGGCTTTGTCCATATTCCAAAAGCCGAATGGTATCGGGCATAATTAGTTTTACATGAAGAATCCAAATCAGGTTAGTGTTTGTTTTTCCATCAGGACGCATACTTCACTTCACCCAGGAATGCTTGTGGGATTTGAGTCAATCTTCCCGATTACTGTAGAGAATAAACTTTCCTAAAGAGCTGCGTTTTCTCAGTAATGAGGATTCGGGTCTTTTAATCACCTGGTGTTTTTAGGAACATCACCAAATTGGAGGGTCTAGCAAGCTGGTTTTTTTTTTTTTTATATCCACGCCTGCCGTATGGGTGTTGGGGTTTTCGGGTCTTTCGGGTTGTTTCTTCCCTTGTGTATAGTTTTGGTGGGTGACGTTTGGCCGCTCTTGATGCACCGGCCCTTCTCTTAGTACTTGGACGTCAAAAGGAATCATTTCTTTGTGCGCAGGCGCTAAATTGACCAAGTGTGCGTCAAGTTTGCTAAGTGATCAGATTTGACTGCAGAGATCTCTTTGGGGGCCTCGGAGGTTGCTGAGGGGGCCAATGTTTGTTTCTGACGCTCCTTGGTTTGAGGTTTGGTTTGAGTGGGCTGAAGGAGCGAGGGAGTGAGGGACCACCGAGTGTCTCACACAGGCATGATTCTCGTCCCGCTTGTGACAGCTCCTACCACTCTCTCTCCCCTCTAGGCACACAGCGCTTCGCCATCTTTTGCTTATTCAGGATGGGAGCTCAGGTGTTTGACACAGACATGATGATCGTGGACCAGACAATCACAGATATATGTTTTGAAAATGTCACCGTGTTGTAAGTATCCTTAATCCTCCAGAGGACCTGAAGTTCTGCCTTTTTTTTTCTTACCAGTGAAGAAAGCCTTAATTTACTGTCTTTAAATTCTGATGGCCTACATATCCTGATGGGCCTTGGATTCTTTTCAGAGGGCCGGCAGCTTTAAAATGTTTAAAAGTTACCCCCTTTTTTTGGATTCAGAATGAAATAGAAACCTTATAATGAATCTTAACAAGCAAACAGTTGACTCAACGGCTCTGCTAAACTTCTTATAAATATTTATATTTCTGTCCCTAACCAAGCTCTGAGTATGGCAGACTTTTGTTTGATGCTAATTGACGTAAGACAGTGAATTGGGGCATAAAGCTGATTTTCTTTTCCTTCACAGGAAATTCAGTACAAAATTAATGAAGTAGTAAAGCAAGCTTACTTATGAGCCATTCTCTTCAGTGCTTCTTACGGTGAATTTTGGGGTGCTCTTCCTCTTACGTCGGGCTTCCCTCAAACGGTGCACTCAAACGGTGTAGAACAGCTTGGCTATCTTAAGGGCTCTTACATGGTCCTGTCCTGTGCAGGCTTATTTTATTATGGCCATCCTACAGACAGGCAGAAACAGGATCCTCGGGTAGCCGTGGACATCCTTTTTAACCAACGTGAGTTTGTCCCTGGCCTCTCTCTCAAAGTCTTTGTTGGCCTGTCTCCCTGTGGGATTTGTTTCTCGGGAAGACCTCAAGTGCCGTTTCTAGATGGAGTGGTCACAGCTGCCCAAACTGCCCACAGGCAATCAGCCGTTCAACCTCCGCCACGACCAGTGACACTTTACATTTCGGAGGAATCACGTCACACAGGCAGCCAGCGTTGTGTGGCTTCTGCAGCTAGTGTCCTGGGGTAACTGTCTAGGATGTAACATCGAGTCACCCTGGGCTATTAGCAATAACGCAGGCCTTTTTACAAGTTGTACTTAAGCCAACCGAATTTAGTTCTATCCTGCCTCGGGAATAGTCCCAAGTTCTTGTACACTTTAGGCTAAAGTGTATTTCCTTCGTTTATCTCTTTATCTTTATTTCTATTTCCAATGCTGCTAATGACTTTTCCTCCCCCTGCCAAAATTATCCCACTCACTAATCGCCTCTTGTCTTCCCATCAGTCCGCCATTGTTCATGTTTTGCCACAGAGACAAAAGTTCCTGGGGGGAGGGTCTCCCTCCCCCCACAGGAAGAACAATACAAATGACTTGGAAGACAACATATGATTTATTGGCATTTTGGAGCATAAATATTTTAAATTGGCCTAAAAATAACTGCTGACAAATGTTCTAAATGTTAAAAAAAAAATGTGCTCTTTGTTACGATGCTTGTTTTTAATAAGTCTTCAATATTTATGAATCTCTGGTTTTCTTCTAAATATTGACATTTGTTACACATTACCAGGAATACTGTATGTTTAGACGTTGCCAAGTAAGAAACCATAAAAATAGCTGCAAGTTGGTCCTTGAATGTATCCAAACTGGAGACTGGCCATTTGAATTTTAAAGCCCCAGGACCGAGGCTACCTTCTGTCTTCAGGTGGCATCTGCGGATGAATGTGGTTCCAAGTGTGGTTTTCCTTTAGTTTTGCTGTTGTTTGGTTGTGTGGTTTGT
>NW_022196909.1:32932629-32937720 GCF_008632895.1 Mastomys coucha
ACTCTGTAGACCAGGCTGGCCTCGAACTGACAGAGATCCACCTGCCTCTGCCTCTCTAGTGCCAGGATTAAAGGCGTGCGCCACCACCTGGTGTTGTTTTGCTCTTTAGTAACAACATAGTGGCTTTCTATGCTAATGGTAATTTATTGTACCTGGAAAGAATAAAGCCAGTCTTTGTGTTCCCCCAAACTGCAGAGTTTGTTTGTTTGTTTGTTTGTTTCTTCCTTTCTTTCTTTCTTTTCATCTATCTATCTATCTATCTATCTATCTATCTATCTATCTATCTATCTATTTTCTTTGTATGCATGTTTGTGTGTGTGAATTCAAATTCAATTGGTGAAACAGAGCCAGTATGGCAAACCTCCGATGTAGACCTTCGCCTTCTACTTAGTATGAGACAGGAAAAACCAGGCAAGCCGGCCCCTGGGTCTGACAGACACAGGCCACCACATCTGATTTATGGCTTTGGAGGACCCAAACTAAGGTCCTTATGCTTGTTAAGCAAGCACCTGCCCACTGAACTATCTCCCTAGGCAAACGAGAGAATTTCTGAATGCGTTTGAGTAAATAAAGCCCTATCAGGTCCCCTCTACTTGTGTGCACAGCGCTTTGTGAAGACAAAGCCCTCTGCCCTCTGGGAGCCTGCGCTTTCAAGTGTGTCCCTTTGTGTTGGTTTTGGGGTCCCTTTCCTCTCTATAACCAAGACAGTGGAGTGTTGATAGTTGTTGCCTATGATGAGGCAGTGGATTGACTGTCTGGATATGAAGACATGAGGTCTCATAGATTGCATTCAGGAAAGATAGTCGTTTTCAAGAAATTACGCATATAGACCCTTAAAAAATGGTGGCATCCGAGGATTACAAAGGAGAAGCAGCATTATCAGAGTGTTTTATTCTTTATATATATATTTTTTGAGCACTTTGCCTGTGTCTGTTGGCTCAGTGAAGCCAAGCCCTCCCCTGTTTGTGTATGTGTGCGCACACGCATGTTCTTGTATACTATGTGCACGTGCATCTGGAGGCCAGAGGACGACCTTGGGCCCCCGTCTACCGTGTTTCGAAAGACAGTCTCTCGCTGGCCTAGAGCTCACTGATTAGGCTAGGCTGCCTGGCCAACAGGCAGGAAGGATCTTCTTGCCTTCACCTAACCAGCCCTGGGAGTACAGGTCCGTGCTGCTGTGCCTGGCTTTAAAAAAAAAAAAAAAAGAATTCTGGGGAGTGAACTCTGGTACACATGCTTGCTTGCTTGCCCAGTAGTCTACCGAAAAAAAAAAAAAAGTCATTCCTCAAGACTCTAGCTTAGCTCTAAAAGTCACAGCGACCCTCTAAAGCCACTTAGAAAGTAAATAAACGTGAGCTTTAAACGATGATTTTTAAATACTGGAAAGACCCCCCCTCCCCAAAAGGTATTTTAGTTTTGTTCTCGGCCGGATTAGAGACTCCCTCCCAGCCTTGTAACTGCTCTCTTGGTTTCAGCAGCGAAGCAGGACCAGACTTCCAGTTAAAGATAGAAGTCTACAGCTGCAGTGCAGAGGAATCGTCCATCACCAACACCCCGAGAAAACTGGCTAAAAAGCTGAAGACATCCATCAGCAGAGCTACGGGAAGGAAAATCAGCGCAGCGCTCCAAGATGAGAACCCAGAGGCCTGCTTGCTCGTCAGTTCCGTGGCGTAAGCTTCCTAGTACCGCGCGCATGTGCGTGCGTGCGTGCGTGTGTGTGTGTGTGTGTGTGTGTGTGTGTGTGTGTGTGTGTGTCTATTTCAGAGTATCGTCTCTCGATACACGTGTGTACTTCAACTGCAAAAGCATCCTGCAACAGAGGGGAACTCGGTTGTGTGGTATTTACCCAGCTGAGATGCGCTTGGCCCCTTCCTTTGAAGGGTGGGAGTCAGGTGAGCTGCTTTTGTGTTGTTTGGGGTTCCACATCTGTATTAGTCAGGGTTCTCGGTGAGCTGCTTTTGTGTTGTTTGGGGTTCCACATCTGTATTAGTCAGGGTTCTCTAAGGTCACACAATGTATGAGTAGTCTCTACATAGTAAGGGAATTTGTGGATGACTTACAGTCTGTAGTCCAACTCCCAACAGTGGTCAGCAACAGCTGTGAATGGAAGTCCAAGGATCTAGCAGTTGCTCAGTCCCACAAGGCAAGCAGGCGAAGAAGAGAGAGTGAATCTTCCTTCTTCCAATGTCCTTATGTATCCAGCAGAAGGTGTGGCCCAGATTAAAGGTGTGTGCCACCACACCTGGATCGGGGATTTACTTTTTTCCCAGATGACCTTGAACTCAGAGATCTCCCTGTCTTAATCTGGGATTCACAGCCACTCTGCCTGAAGATCTCCATGCCGAGATCCAGGTCAGAAACTTGTGTCTCCCAGCCTGCAGATTAGGACCATGGGTGAGCCTTCCAATTCTGGATTGTAGTTCATTCCAGATGTAGTCAAATTGACAGCCAGGAATAGCCTCTACAGTGTCTAACCAGAAAGATAAAATGATTTTCTCTAAGGCGGCCTGACTCTCTGCTAAGTGGATTTCTATATGTGCCACATGCTTTTTTTTTTCTTTAATATTTCTGACAAACCAATATAATATTATCACATTTAACAAATAAGTTGTATGGGACCTGGTAGCCTGTATGTTTCAGACTGGACAGTCCTGAAAAGGTACCTTTGAGGTGTGTCTGTTCAAATCTGGTCAGTAGTACGGTGAGTTTAGGCTTGTTGCAGTCTGTTACAAGTCCATCCGCTGCTTTTCCTTGGCCTTATTTATTGAGGAAGCCAGCGTTTGCAGGGGGCCTGGATGTGTAATCTAGCTGATCGTATCTCTGTGCTGCTTTGAAAACATCTCCCTGGCTCCTGTATTTTCCGTTCGTTCCCTTGTGATGGATCTGAGGGACTGGTTGGACTCAGGTTCTCAGTCCGGCGTCATTTTCGCTGCATGCCGTTACCGGGGCTCCCCGTCTCACTTCTGAGCTCAGGTGTTTCTAGCCCAATGCATCATCCATCATAAAGCTTTGCTACCTGTCTCTTAATTGACGCTTCTAGCAGCTGTTGCCCATAATTCCGTGTTTCATTGGAGAAGTGAATCCGATGGCTCCCTAGATTTGCCCTGAATCTCGGAGAGCTTGGTGCAAGGTGTTTGGATCCTGATTCATCCTCTTCCCCAGCACTCTTCAGGTCTGTCCCCTACCTCTTACCCAGCCAACTTCACATCCCGTTCCCCACTCCTTCCAGATCCATTGGTACTGCCCAAAATATTCTTGGATGTGTGGATCCTGGTTGATTGGCCAGGGGCTGCAGTCTTAAAGAACACTGTCTGTCCCTTTAGCTGGGATGTGGTCCAGCTTGGGCTTCCACAGGTCCTGTGCATATGTTCATTGACTGATTGCTTTGCTCCAAGACCCCTAGGCGTCCAAGTCCTTTGCGCCGGTTACCTAATCATGTCCTAGCCTGCCTTTGTTTTCCTTTGATGACCTGGACGTGTTTTGTAAGTTCAGGTCATGTCTGAGGGGGAAGTGTAGGTGACCAATTGATTCCTCACATTCAGATCAAGTGTTTCTCTGACTAGAGATGGCCTGGGTATGGTCCCATGCCTACGTTGGTTTATATTCAATAGCTGGCTGGTAAAACTGGAAACCTGACGAAGTTTTCTTTCATTTTGTACCATAGAATGTGGAGGCATAAACTAAGATTAAAGTGTAGCCTAAACAAATGATAGGCTTTAAATTTTTGGTGTATATGTGTGTGTGTGAGTGTGTGTACTCATGTACCCAACATACACCAATGTGTACATACACACACACACACACACATACACACACACACACACACACACACACGAGAGAGAGAGAGAGAGAGAGAGAGAGAGAGAGAGAGAGAGAGCATGTGCACCTATGTTTGTTCAGGTGTATGCTCCTGAAACATGCAAACACCACTGACCTAGTGTGTTCTAGCAAACGTGGTGGCTAGAAGGTATCAACAGGATCCCTTAGGGTTGGAGTTCCAGGCATTTACAGGACACACAGCTGTGAAATGTGGTTGGGAGCCTGTCCTCGTGACTGTATGCTAAGCATTCGTCCTAATGCTGAACTATCCTCCCAGCCCCACAAATGACACTTTCAAACTCATTTGCTTTATTCTAGAAAAGGTGTTATGCTGGTCAGCTCTCCTCATCGGATCTCTGAGGTAGGGCTAGTGTCGCCCTCTTCAGGTGTATTATTTCTATTTGACGAGCAGAGAAGTGGACATTGCCATTGGGTCAAACTAGTCAGGAAGATGAGGTGACTCACTCTTTTCCGAGAAGGCAGGGAAAGATAAAATCATTGAGCTGTTTTTGGTTTTTTTTTTTGTTTGTTTTATAATTAATTTTATTTCGTGATAGATATGCTGCTCAATAGGTCTAGAAGGCAGAACTAAACTTTTCCTCTCTCCATAACCATCCCGAACAGGATTTCAAAGTGTAAAGCAACTGGGAGCCGAAGGGATCTAAGCTGGAAGCCACAGGTGATAAGAACGGGAACCCAGTCTTAGCCATCTCAGTTCAGGAGGGCTTTGAGGTGAAAGTCAGGTTACCAAAGTTACTGCTTCTGCACTGCCTCTCCGAGGGTACAGATGTCATTCCAGAATGAGTGGCAGCCGCGTTCCCATCCTGACCCAGGTGATGGGTCAGATGGCCCAGGTGGCTGCTGCTGCTGCTGTCCATCAGCGAGTTAGTGGGGTGCCAGGAATCTCCCTCCTTTGGCAGGGCCCCGTGCTTTTGCACAGCTCACCTTTGGATGTTCGCAGGAAAATTGTGTTGGTTTGGCCTCAGAGCTGGAGGAAACACCCGTGAATGACATTTAACCTCCACATGCTTGAATGTGCTTTATTGGCCAAAGCGTTAGGGTGGGGAAGACGGTTGGGTCTTTGAGGTCGGCAGACTTGTTGCGATTTAAATACTTTAGTGTGTTCACACTGGGACTTGGTTCTCCAGAGGCCGCTTCTTTGCAGCCCTTCCCCTCCCTCTGCTGAGCCCTCCTCTTCCCTCTGCTTAGCCCTCCCTCTCCCTCTGCTGAGCCCTCCCCCTCCTCTGCTGAGCCCTCCCCTCCCTCCACTGA
>NW_022196909.1:32938036-32951112 GCF_008632895.1 Mastomys coucha
TTCCAATGCTGAACCCTCTGCTGAGCCCTCCCCTTCCCTCTGCTGAGCCCTCCCCCTCTCTCCGCTGAGCCCTCCCATGCACCTCACAACTTTCTGCTCACAGTAAACAGTCAATCTAGGTATTCAAATCTGCCACACCTTCCTAGGCATATTGTCACTCCCTAAAACATGATGGTTGCGTCATTGCTTATTCCGGTTTTTCTCAGTTCTGAAAATGAGTCAGAGGTGCCGAAAAGTCGGACGAAGCACAGCAATCTTGGCCTCTGGGCCAGCGCCTAGATTCTACAGGTCCGCTGTGTTTCTCTGTCACTTTCCTGGTCTCATTTCTCTGCTGATGTGTTTGAACACAAGGCTGACGCACTTCCCTGAGGAGCACAACTTGTGAAACAGCTATTTCACGCCTGCGTTGTCACAGCTGAGAAATGCTAACAGTGTGGTCCAAAGTACATACATAGTCCATCTCGAAATTACCCCCTGCGTTGCCCAAAATGGCTGCTCGGCTTGAGGTTTTAGTGCAGGACTATCCGGATTAGTTTCCCCTCCCCAAGCAAGGTGTGAGCTCCTGCTGGTGCCATGCTGCCCGGGACTGCATTGTGGTTCACATGGACCAGATCGGCCATTTCTCCGCCCCCTCCCCATTCTCTCTTCCTGTAATAAGCTCACACATTTTTGTATCTGTCTGATTATTTGGCTTTAAAATACATGGTAGATTTCCTTGATGACCTTTTCTCGTGATGTTCAAATAATAGTTTTGTTTAAGGCCACCACAAAGGCCATGTGAGCAGCTAAGTTTGGTGACCACTAAGCTGTAACACGACGTCCGATAAAGTTCTCTGGTTGGATTGCAGGGAGGTGGGGGGGGGGGTGTTCTGCTCTCTGACTGTAATTCTTGTCCTTCTAAATGGCATTTCCTGTCAGGCCAAGTCGGTTCATTAATTTTCATAGGGAGCCATCTGTAGAAATGGCCACATGAAGGGAAGAAAAACCTAAAAGCCCCAAGTACTTTCAATCCAAATTTGAAAGGGTGATTTACTCCAACTTTCCAAAAATCCTTCACTCTGAGTGTTGTTTGGACAAGACACTCAGTGCCGGTACTGAGCCACAGTCTCCGCACAGTGCGGAAAGCGCTTTATTAGCCGAAGCTTTATCCGTGGCTGGTGGGGTGGGAAAGAAGCTAGCGTCTTCGAGATCAGCAATCTGTTTTGATTTACATACTAGACATCCGTTATTTCAGTAATGGATCTGTGCTGAACCGATCAATGACTCCACTCGGTGTGATAGGTTGTATCGAATTGTCTCGAACATGCTTTTAACTATTATATTTATCAGGCGCATTTAGAGAGCCCAGTGACCACAGAGCGCATGGCATGTTTTCCCATTCACAATAGTCATCTTGATATCGGAAGCCTGTCAGCTACACAGTTGTCCTTTATTAAATATAGCCGCAACAGTTTTATTTAGGAGCGCTTTCCTCAGGGCGTTTACATCCGACGGACGCTATTGACAGAAATCAAACGTAACTGTTTCAAACTAGTATTGGCCGTGCCTGACGCATGGCTTAATCGATGACTGCAGAATACACAGTTCAGACATCCGTCTCTGTGTTCTGTGGATGTGCGCATGCTCCGTCGCCAGACACGTGTCAGCGCTGGAGTTGGTTTTAAGCACCGCTATTTTCATTCCCGATCAAATGGGCTTGAGACTTGTCTTTATGACATACTGTGAGGAAGGAAGGAAATGTTGCCTGGATCACAGACAACTCAGAGGGACGAAAGAGACTTTCTACAACACATTTTATTTTCTTTTTTTTTAATTTTCAAGAAAGTCAGTACAGAACAGTGTAATTGAGAACCTCTCAAGCATGCTCCGGTACAATCCTAAAGATTTTGCTTGTGTATCTCCCAGTTGTATAACGATAAAATATATTTTATATACATGTAGTCAGTCATATATGTAGTTAATAAATGACGATGACGATGATGATGATGATGCAGACAGTGCTCCCGTGTCCCAGTAGAAGGGATTTTGTAACCATTTGGGTCTGATTCCAGATGAAGGACCATATTGAATTGGTTGGAGTTTTGAATGGTCTTTGTTGTTATTTCCCAGCTCCCTTCCCCAACACACTACCAACATAGTTTATTTACGAAAGAAACAATCGCTCATCCTACAGAGTTTCCGGAACATAATGTGAATTCCTCTGTTTGCAGCTCTGAGATTTTGGAATGGTGACTGGGGTTGGTATGGAGCAGGAGTATATTTTGAGAACGCATGTCTATATACAGAGGTGTAAAATCCAAATGAGCCTATGGCTCCTCACGGCACCCATCTTCGTGCGGTGCTACGGAAGGGCTTTTACTGCCAACTGCAAGCTGACCGCATGTTAGCATCCTGTGTTTACTGCTAGGTTATCTCTGAGGTACCTAGAAAGGCATGCGTGTCTGTCGGTATTTGACTAACATCCTTCAAAAGTGCCCATTGAGATAGTTTGTAATTGTTATGCGTTTAGAATTCAAGGGTTATAATTCAATGTAGCCCTCCCCTTTGCTTTTCTTACTGATGTTTCTGTTGTCCCAGAGCCTAACAGAGTCCCTCAGGTGATATTCTTGATAGGAACCTGCAATCTTCAATTTCTGGTGGGATGGGAGACTTGGGAATCACCTTCCCCCATGGTGACCCAAGTGTTTTCCCAGAGTGTTTTTTGTTTGTTTGTTTTTGTTTTTTTTAAGGAAAGGTACTTAAAGAAAACCATAAACTGGGTGTGGCAGTGGGCTTGTCTAGAGAGGGTGGAACACGTTTTAATTCAAGGTGATAGAAGCCAAAAGGAACCGTCCTCATGACCTCAGAGTGTGTCTTCGCTGCAGAGTTGAGCTCTCGTGGCCTTCCCAGGGAACCCTTCCGTCTTACTCCGCAGCAGTGCCTAGGGACATTCTGATGAGCGAAGTCGGAGCAAGCTGCCCATCACCGTAATCCCAGGTCCATCACAAACCGGAAGGGCTGAAAGCGTCCTCAGAGAACGGAAGGACCACACATACTTAGTGCTCTCAAACCAAACCAACTCTTTAGACAACGGTAGAAAAAGTAAAGCAGGAATCCTGTTCCCATCACCTACTTCTCTCTTGGAATGTCTGTGAGCGACGCGCTTTGTTTAGAGGCTGGTCCTGGGCTCCGCCCTGGAGATGCACTTCACCTGTGGTTCTTCCCTAGTCTCATTCTTTTCTTCAAAACCGTGTAGCCACTTCCTGGTTGCTAGATACTAAGTGATCCTTGAGATGGGACAAATGTTGGGACTGGGTCATTTCCAGACTGTTCGCTCTTGTGTCCTGTGAGGAGAGACATCGAGTGTCTGTTCTTGCTGTGAGTTTAGGATATAGGGTCCGAGGTTTATCCTGCTCTTTTCTCATGACCTCATCTTTGGGAGGATGGAGGTGAGCCTGGTTTGATGTCCCCAGTGCAACAAGCAGCTTGGGCAGACTTCAACACCCGGCAAGCCACACTTGTGCTAATCTTTCTTTGACAGACGTTGTTTAATTACAAATATTTCCCATTAGTTAGATTCTCTGGGTGACAAAATATAATTTAATCTAAACTCAGCATTTCGTTTTCACTTGTTAACAAAAGCAAGCAAAGTATTTGACATATGCCATTACTCTTGAGGCAGAAACAAGCAGATCTCTGAGTTCACACCCAGCCATGTCTACATAGTGAGTTCAGGCTAGCCAGATCTACAAAGTGAGACCCTCTCTCAAAACAAACAAAAGCCTTATACCTTCGGGTGTTTAAACTCTGTAATAGTGCCTATGGGTACTGTAGCTAATAGAGGGTATAATATTAACCTGTATTGTTGACTTGCATTTACTTGAGATATAAATGGCCTGCTTCCTCATTCTCTGCTTCAACTTGCTTCATTAGAAACAATAGGCACATGACTTTCATCTCAGCACATGGGAGGCAGAGGCAGGTAGATTTCTGAGTTCAAGGCCAGCCTGGTCTACAGAGTGAGTTCCAAGACAGACAGGGCTATACAGAGAAACCCTGTCCTGAAAAACCAAAAAAGAAAAAAAGAAAGAATGAAGAAAGAAAGAAACTATTTTGTTGAATATATAAGCACTTAAGTGCAAAGAATCCCATTTTCTTTATTTAGTGGTTGAATCTATTTAATCCCATCTACAAGAGTAATCAGAAATTTATGTTGAAGTGAAATTAAGTGGAAATAGTCAAAGGCTCAGAATATTTCTCTAACGACCCTGCACTCCACACACTTGAATTCAACCTTCAGTTAGGATGAGAGCATCATCCTGAAGGTTTTTCTAGAGTTAAGTCACCCTCTGCTACTGATAATAAAACTTTGTTTTAAAGGAGGTTGCTTGGTTGTTGGTGTTCGGTTGATTAATTATTGGTTGATTTGTTGGATAGTTGATTGGTTGGTTGGACAATTGGTTTTTGTTGGTTAGTTAGTGGTGGTTGATTGGTCATATGATTGATTGGGTAGTTGGTTGGTTGGTTGGTTGGATAAATGGTTGGTTGTTAGCTGGTGGTTGCTTGGTTAGGTAGTTAATTGGTTGTTGGTTGGTTGGAGGTTGGTTGGATAGTTGGTTGGTTGTATGATTTGTTATTGGTGGTCAGTTGGTGGCTGGTTGGCTGGGTAGTTGATTGGTTGTTGGTTGGTTGGTTGGAGGTGGATTGGTTGGGTAGTTGATTGGTGATTGATTGGTTGGGTAGTTGGTCAGTCATTGGTTGATTGGTTCGTGGTTAGTGGTTGGCTGATTGGTTGGTTGCGATTTTAAAGTTTGCCATTTAGCAGGCCGTGTTTTAACTTTTTCTTTATGTCTGTATATATGATTACTTAACTGAGATCATTCACACAGTTTGTGGCCTCTAGGTAGGAACGTACAAAGACCTTGTCACTATAAAATCATTGTGTTGACTCTAGGTCCCATTGCAGCCTAGCGAACGTCTGCATTCCCTGACTTCCCACTGACCAGAAGTCAGACCCATCCCAAGATGGCTGCCAGTTGTCATAGTCTGGAAGTTCAAAGATGCACAGCTGCTTTCTGCAGCAGGCACGGTCCCATGAGATTCCGGAAGAATTAAGTCCTGTAGAAAATAATTCCCGGTATGGTCCAGATAGTGTGCAGCTTCCAGCATTTTCCCGTTCTTCAGGGAATAAAGTTTTCCTTCCAATCCCATTACTTCCCCGAGACTCACAACAACACAGTTGTTGCTGGTGCGGGTGTGTGTCATCTGCAGCCGCAGGCCCATGCCTTCTGCACACACCACAGGAAGGTTAACTGCTTCCCTCTAGGCCAGCCTGTATTCCCAGGAGCCTTCGGGAGCTGCTGGGTGTCGAAGTGAGACAGGCTAGAGTTGAGTCGTGCTCTTTTGAAGAGTACTTTTCCTATTTTCATATCAAAAAAAAAACAAAGTACGCCATTAAATTGTAACTTTTTAAAAGTTTTTATTTTCCAACGGAAAAGCAAAGGGGCCTTGGGGACTGGCCTCCGCCTTCCAGCGCCATGATTGTCAGGGCGTTGTCCTGCCTGGTCCCACTCAGAAAGGGGTTGAGATTTCCAACAGGACTAAGACCACTGCTCTTGTGATAGAGGGTTCTGTCCATCCTTGAAGGAGTAGCTTGAACATCGGGACATCTATACATCCCATAGATCTTGACCCGTGAGCATCAGTAGTGAATGTGACATACGGAATGACCATTATTGACGAAAACCTATTTGGTTGTTTGTTTAAATAAAAAAAAAAACTGTAACATTTTTACCACTTTAACCAATAACACCGTAATATGTATGACTATTGGGATAAAGAAGAAATGGACTCGACTGATTTAATTTTATGACTGTTGGAAATGTAGTTGATACATAACCACACTAAAGCCATGGCATACTGCGCTTGCTTTACCGCGATTCTAAGATGTATTTAAAAAGCAGGAAGCCAAGATCCTAATGGCAGGTATGTCCCAAGAACTATAACTTTGAACATATCATATATATGTGTATAGTATACCCAAAAAACTCTTTTAATGAAAAAAAAAAAAACATGTTTCTTGAAGACATTCTAGATTTGAGCTTGAATACTGAAAATTCTTCAAGTGACATATTTTAAATTTCAAAGCAACGGTAAGATTATAACAGTTGGCATAGATGTGGTAGCTAAGCCAATGAAAGACTGGATCATTTCAGAGCCATTTTCTTAGAAACCGCCAATTTTATCCTAATTTTTAGGAAACCAGAATTCAGGCATTGGAAAAGGAGTCAAAGAAAATGCACTGTTTCTCTGCCCTCAACGTGGTGGCTGGGCGGGCCGTGAGTCACGTCTTTGCGGCTGACAGCCTAGCGGACTTTCAGGAGTGGATGGGCGCCTTCCGGCAGCACTTCTTTGATCTCAGTAAGTAGATATTTGCTGTTCTCTAGCAGTGTATTCATGTGACTTGGGAGGCTGGACAACAGCCGTCCAAATATTAACATAAAGAGCTTGTGGCAGGGGTTTTTCTTTTTTAAATTTCCTGAAAAACCATGGCCTCGTACCACAAACCTTTTCCAGATAATGATCACCTCAAGATCATGATGCGCAGAAGAGTCTCATTTTTAGCCACCTTCTGCTAACTGCGGGTCTGCTGCGATTATCATCTTGTGTCTCGTGCAGAGATGAGTTTCAGCCCCGTGAACGTCTGGTTTCCGTCTCTTTAACACAGTCCAGCTCCGTGCGTAAAAGACGGAAGGATCTCGGGTTTCCTTCTCCATTCGTGGGAGCCTTGCTCATGCCTAGATTCCTGGCCTCAGCGGTACACTGTGCCACCTTATGTAGGCATTATCTGTGATTTTTACTTTGAAAATGGAGCTGTTGGTGACTGGCTGCTTCTGATCCAGCTAAGCCTCGCGGTAGAGTCAGCTGGTATTTCACGTCTACAGAATGCTACCGGCTCATGTCATAAAGTTATTTGCAAGCAATAGAGTGATTTATGGACTGCTGTATAAGAGGTGGCACCTACTGCTCTCTCGGCAGTTCCCAGGCCTGCTCTGATGCGCATGTCAGTGGATGTCAGGGAGGAGGTTGGGAAGGAGGCAAGGACGGCGGGCACCCGGCCGAGAAGATGCCCTATGGTGCTCTATGCCCTGCTTGCCTCTCATGAGGTCCCCAGGAGGTTTTTACTTGACTCTACTCCCAAGATGAGGAAAGGGAGACCCGGGGAGGCCTGTGGTTCGTGGCATTGAACTAAGGGAGTCCTTTGAGGTGTTTTCCTTAAGCACCATCCTGAGGCACATGGTCAACATCTCAGTTCTTCTTCAGGTTTGGAGCATCCCGAGCTGCTTTAGGTCAAGTTGCTACACACCGTGCAGGCAGGAGTGACTTCAGAACCAGCCTCCGTTCTATTGAGCTATTTCTCCGAGACTGGGTCTCCCTACGTCCTGCCTCCTGCCTCCTGCCTCCTGCCTCCTGCCTCCTGCCTCAGCTTCCCGAGTGAGTGCTGACTTGGTAGGCATGCAGGGGTGGTGATGGTAAGGAACACATGTAGCTCAGGCTAGCCCTTGCGCTTGAAATCCTCTGGGATTACAAATGGCACTGCTTAGGCCTGGTCCAGCCTCTCCTCTCTTGCTGATTGCAGTTCAAATTTTGACCGCTTTCCTAGACTCTCCGATTCATAGACTCTGGCTTACAAAAAGACACTTATTTTAACAAGTGATTCTTGGCAGTAATATGCTTTACCTGGGCATGACAGAGAAGGGAACAATTAAAGTACTAGCCCAGAACATTCTAGTCTGGCTATCAGTGGGACCAGAGGAAGGCCCACTCTCTAGGTAACTTCTCATGAGTGTCACTTTGAAGCTAAACACTTTTTTTTTTAATATTTTTTTTAAAGTTTATTTATTTATTTTATGTGTATGAGTACACTGTAGCTGTACAGATGGACGTGAGCCATCATGTGGCTGCTGGTAATTGAACTCAGGACTTCTGCTTGCTCCGGCCCGCTTGCTCTGGCCTGGCCAGAGCAAGTGTACTCTCTCCTGCGTAATACACTGTAGCTGTCTTCAGCCGCACCAGAAGAGGGCGTTAGATCTCATTACAGGTGGTTGTGAGCCACCATGTGATTGCTGGGATCTGAACTCAGGACCTTCAGAAGAGCAATCAGTGCTCTTACCCACTGAGCCATCTCACCAGCCCTAAACACTTTTTTAAACCAAGTTGTGCCAACCTGGCATCTTTAAAGAGCAACTTCTCTTACATTTTATACTTTGCAAAACAAAAAAACAAAAAACATTTTATACTTTGCATGTCAATGACACAAAGATGAAGTGTTTATACCATCCAAAACATTACATTATAATGTAGTATTCAAATTTTCTTAAGTTTTTTTGTCACATTTTAATTAACAATCAGTTTGTGCCTCTATGTGTGTGTCTCTGTGTCTGCCTGTCTGTGTATATGTGTCTGTCTGATCCCTATTTGTATATATGTCTGTGTATCTATGTATGTGTATATGTCCATCGTCTGTCTGTGTCTGTGTGCATGGGTATATGTGTAGTGTGTCTGTCTGTCTGATCTGTATGTACGTGTATATTTGTGTATGTGTGTCTGTCCATCTGTCTGTGTCTTTGTGCATGGGTATATGTGTAGTGTGTCTGTCTGGTGTATGTGTGTCTGTCCATCTGTCTGTGTAAATATGTCTGTCCGTCTGGTATGTGTGTGCATGTGTAGGCGTGGGTAGGGTATAGCGCATGTGTGGAGGTCAGAGCACAGCCTGTGAGAGTCAGCCCTCTTCTTCTCCCGTGTGGGGTTGAGCTTTGAGCCCCTGTCATTGAGCCACCTCATTCTAATTTTCTTAGCAGCAAAATTTTCTTAGCGGCAAGCTTGCCTTCCTCACCTTGGTTGAGGTATGGCATATAGAGCAAAGTAGAAGAAAAGATAGAGAATGGAATAACATAAGAGTAATTGAATATCTGGGTCGCACCTCAGTTCTTCAGCCCGACCTAAGGAGGGAAGACTAGGAGAGTTAAGCTAATCAGAGGAAGTGTTAAGAAACATAGGTATGCTTAGCCAGAATAGCCCGTGGTCTGGAGGCTAGGAGCAAAGGGGATTGCTGTCTTAGTATCCGAGAGCTTACAAAGGAGCGGTGACCCCGAGTCAGTGGCTAGGAATGGTGAAGCAGAGAGAGCGCATCTAAACAAACTAGGGTCATCATAGGTTTTTTTCCCAAATATTTACTAGAAATACTGAGTCACATGACTAGCTTAGCATCATAGATCACTGTACTGAGGGGACACAGGCACTAACTATTGTGGTGGAGGTAGTGAGATCGCTCACAAGCCTGAAAACCACAGTTCCGTTCTGAGGGGCTCTGTGGAGGAAGGAGAATCAACTTCTACAGGCTGCTCCCCTGTCCCCCACAGTAGTGCCAGAGCGTGTGCATGATTACATGCACACACACACACACACACACACTTCATGTCTAATAAGGTAGCAGCATTGTGGGAATGCTGATTTTTTTTTTTTTTTTTTAGGTTTTTTTCAAGACAGGGTTTCTCTGTGTAGCCTTAGCTGTCCTGGAACTCACTCTGTAAAACAGGCTGGTCTCGAACTCAGAGATCCGCCTGCTTCTGCCTCCCAAGTGCTGGGATTACCACCGCCCGGCAGGGAATGCTGATCTTTAATAGAGACCAGGTTATGTGAACACTGTATCTCCTACCTGATAATTAACCTTGTGTTAGCATATCAGCTATTACACATTTCTATGTAAACAGGCCTAGTCCCCTGCAGAATGTGTCCGTTGTAAAACCACCTCTGACACCAGGGACACGTGGGCGATACAGGGTTATGTTCCTGACCTGAGCATGGTTACTACTCTTTCTAGTGCAACCACGGGTCACTTTATCTTAAGATTCCCGCCCCCCACCCCACCCCACCCCACCCTCTCATGCAGAAATCATCATCTCTTCACAGCATGGTCTGTCCTGGAACCTGAAAAAGAAGTACCAGTCCATTTAGAAGGAGTCATTATTTTTCATTAAATACTATGTTTCCCCCACTGCAACAAAGAAAGCAAAAAAAAAAAAAAATGGCTTTTACATATTTATCTAAAATAAAAGGGGGGGAGGGGTAAGATACCAGCTCCAGCTTCCGACCCTAGGGAGGACCCAGTTATGTCCTGGGGTCGGTTATTTCCTGTTGGTCTGCTGTGTGCTAATCAGCATCATAATGAAATACCCTGAAAGGCTTTTGATGTGTCTTAACTAGTTATGGTAATGGATTCAGAATGCGCAGGCATTTGTCACCATGCCTCATGACAACAGAATGAATATGGAGTAAATACAAAGTGTCTTAAAATGTTTTAAGCCTGGTGGAAAACTACCATGTTGGACAGATTGAATATGCACATTCAGATGACTGAAAAAAAAAGGTGTGGGGGGAGAAGTGTTCACCTCAGAAGGTGTCTGGTGTATTGTCCTCACTTTTCTAGTGATGTGAGATACGATACGAGGCCGTGGGCCCGCATGATTTCTGTGATCCACTGGACAGACACATGGTATGCAGGGAGGCAACTCCCATCTTTTGTAGCCACAGAGGAAAAGTTAAAGTCCCAAAATCGTAGGGTTTAAATCGTGACACAGTGATAACTATTAAACAGTTCTCATTTCTTAATTGGAATTTTAACTCAAATTAAGGATACGTCTGAGGACTTGAATTCTGTATTTCTTCCTCCGTCTGACAGCTGGATTTCAGTGGGGATTTGTCTTTCAAACGTCTGGAATATTGGATGTCTTCATCTACAGTGGAGAACGTGAATATGGCATTTAATGTGATGGTTTAGTGTGGTACTTGCTGACCTCGGGATCTCAGTATCCACCCAGAACTGGGTTTTGTTTGTTTGTTTTTTTTAATGAGTCACTCAAGCAGAATCTGCTCTGGCAAGCAGATTGTTCTGGGTTTTCATGCAAGCTTCTTGAAAGCTAGACTTTATTGATAAACCGTTATTTTCTGACGTCAGCGCGCACACATGCGCATACGTGCACAAAGTACTGATATTGGTAGAAAATGAAATGCACAGCTTCTTTCAAACGAGCCTGTCCCTTCCTTTCTCTCCCAGGCCAGTGGAAGCACTGTTGTGAAGAACTTATGAGAATTGAGATTATGTCACCACGGAAACCACCTTTGTTCCTGGCTAAGGAGGCGGCCTCTGTGTATCACGACATGAGTAAGTGGGTGGGGCTTGTCTCTTGCATGCTGTGGAGTGACAGAAAAGCAACATGTCCACACCCCAGCCGCTTATTCTGTTGACATTAAACTTCTCAGGGCACAAATTGAATAAAAAATAAATTTAAAAAAAAGAACGATGATTATAGACTGAGGAGCTCATGTTCAATAGATGAATTAATACAAAATTAATGAGTACATATTTTTCATAGTTCGGATGCTCACGATCAAACAAAAAACTCCAGGCTTGAAAGACTATAAAGTCTTTAGCTGATGGGATTCAGAAAAAAAAATGAACATACAGACTCTAAGATGTAATCATGTTTAATTATTGTTTTCTCTGTTTTACCCCGTGGATTTTGCTATTGCTGTTTGTATGAGAGATAGGGATATATTAATGAATGGAAGCATTCACCTCTGGTCAGAAATAACTAAGTCTAATTTAAAAAATTGGTCTTTCTTGAGTTTCTGTTTCACTTTCCCACACCTTGAAAGGTGTTAATCCTGTGGGGTGGCCTCCCAGAGAGCTCTTCAAACATCTGGACACTTATCTGCCAGTACATTCGCAAGGATGTGTGTGTGCGCGTGTGCGTGTATAAACGTACGCATTTACAGTCTTAGGTTCCGAGTGGTGTCTTTGAAAACATCCAGAGACTCAACTCAGTAGACATTTATCTCAGAGTCTTATTTTTCCCAAGGGAAATTTTACCCAGCATCCTTATCCCCTGACGTTTGTGTGAGGGTTTGGGACTCCTGCCCTGGCCATTGGTTGTGGAGAATTTTGTCTGTCCGCTTTCCCTTTGTCTTAACCTCAGCAGAGACTTCAAGGGGCTGTAGGAAAACCTGCTGACTCATCACTCCCATTCCCTTTATAAAGCGAGCTTCCTAGGAAGAAAGAATAAGGGTTTGAGTCTAGGAAAAGTTACTGTATCATAAACAGTTAAGCTAAAGAGTTCAAGAATCGCTAGGATGTGTCCACCCGTGCTGTGTATGCATGGATGCTATGCATTTTCTCTGTGCATGTTGTATATATGATGTCTAACGCCCTCTTGATAGGTTTACTTTCATAAATCAATGTTTTTTATTACGCATCCTGCTCCTGAGTTTCTAATGGTCATTATAGGTAGAATATTGATTCGGAAAATAAGAGTTTATTTGGACAAAGTACATATGACCGTTTGATTTTTTTTTCCCTAAAGTTTCTTCTTAAAATTATTACAGGCATCGATTCACCTGTGAAACTCGAAAGTGTAACAGACATAATACAAAAGAAAATCCGAGAGACCAATGGACAGTCCCTCATTGGTCGGGATGACGAATCCACTGCACCCCCGTGGGCCGCAGTCTTCGATGGCAGTCACGAAATGGTCATCCAGAAGAAAGTGTTGTCCCCAACAGGCAAACCAGCCCCAGATGGGAAAAGAAAAAAGAGGCGAGCTCCACTCCCTCCTACCGATCAGCCTCCTTTCAGCATAAAGACACAGGGTAAAGAGAATCAGTCCGAGGACAGCAGGGCCCAGGTCAGTGTCTCTGGAGCCTCGCCTTCGGATCCCAAACTGTCGCCACCTACGCATCATCTCCAGAAACCGGTGGCTGCACCTCGAAAACTCCTCCCTGCCAGGAAAAACAGTTCAGCGGACATTGAGCACACAGACACTAAAACCAGCTCTGACGCGAAGCCAGTGCCCGTTCCAAGGCAGAAATCCATCAGGGACATTCTGGACCCTCGATCGTGGCTCCAAGCACAAGTGTAGGAAACCTATGCGTACAGCCAGCTATAAGGCTCTGGTCAGAGGCATTATATGTGTAATGTTATGTAATTGTGTAGTTAAAGACCAGAGCCATAGCCAGAAGCCATTAATAAGCTATTAGGT
>NW_022196909.1:32951122-32952726 GCF_008632895.1 Mastomys coucha
CACCTTTAAATAGAGAATTAGATTTCTCCTTTACTTCTCCTTTCCAGAATAGAAATGATTTCCCCCCCTACAGAGCAAAAGAGGCAGTTTCTAGACAGTATCCTACTTATTGGAAGGGTTAATTTATTCCTAATTTAGTAGCAGGCAGTGAACAAGCAGCAGGCAGGAGAAAGCATTGATATTTTTTTTTTTCAGGGGAGAGAGTCTAGTAACATAGAATTGTGTTTAATACAAGCCGTATTCTCATTGTAAGAATTTTAATACTTAATGGAGTGATTCAAAGGTTCTGTTCAAACCACAAATTACAGAATCCACCCCAGACAATGTTTCCCTTCAACTTTCTGGAATTTGCATCTAATGGCCCTCTGGCTCCCCTCTGTTGTTTAACTCCATGGTCTATATGGGTTGACCTTTTAAAATCCTGGGATAAATTTTTGAATATTAAACTCTTTGTCTTTAAAGGGAATTTGTGATCTGCTATTCAAAGTCCTTTCCTTGATGAGCCCTGAAATCCTGTTGACTTTGCCTCTCATCAGTGCACTCTTATTAGTAAGTGAAGTGGATATGAAATGTCCCCCCCATTGCCGGGCTCGCTGTATGATGTTAAACTCCATTGTGGCCTCTGGAATTCAGGGAGACAAGTAGCCAATTAATGCCTTAAGTTTTTACTTAATACTTATTTTAAAAGCAGATGGCAGATTCAAAAATTATCAGGAAGGTTTGACCGCAGTAATTTTCAGAATTAATCCTTTTTCAAAATTTTAATTGGGTTTTCTTTTTTCTTTTTTCTTTTTTTGAGTAAGGGCTGATGTCTGTTATTGATATTGCCCATTAAAAGTCATAGTCATTCAGTAATCACATTGGCGTCATTTCCATAGGAGGTAATTTCCATAGCAACTAATCACAGTGACCCAAACAGGATTAAAAATTGAATGGGGGGGGGGGAATAACTAGAGGGAGGATGAATACCTTAATTGGACAAAAAGAAAAATCCACTTTTTATAATAACCCCCTTTGTAAACAAGAACAGCGGAACATTTTTTTAAAATGTCATCAGAATTTCCAAGCAAAACTTCCCAGAGGGTGTTAACGCCAGTCCTGAAAAGGCCAGGACCTCCCAAACCCTACCGGGCACCATAAACCATCACAGGGAGGGAGCAGGCTCCAGACTGATGAGCTCTGTCGATCTAGCTCCCTTCTAAAAAGGCCAACAAAGGTGTTGATGGAGCCAACCGGTCATCGCTTTTCGACATCGGAGGGGAATAGTTTGTCTCCCCCCTTTTGTCTTGTGGGTTGTTTTGTTTTGTGGTTTTGGTTTGGTTTGGTTTTTGTTTTCATTTTCTACACAGTGCTGCTCTAGCTGCCAGATAATAAATATATGATTGCCTAGGACCCCCAGGAAAAAGAGGAACCCGGGAGCAGTGACAAACAGCCCCGGGTGAAGGTTGAAGCAGTGCAGAGACTCCTACACCCGCTGAAAGTGAAGAATAAATGGGCGTGGTTTTCTGAGGAATAGATGGGCGTGGCTATGTTTTTGTTTTAATCTAACTGAAAGGGTCTCAGAAGATTTGGTGGTAATTGCCATTTCTTTCTTTTTTTTTTTT
>NW_022196909.1:32952736-32979132 GCF_008632895.1 Mastomys coucha
AAAATACTTACTTGGGCTGGTGAGATGGCTCAGCGAGTAAGAGCACTGATTGCTCTTCCGAAGATCCTGAGTTCAAATCCCAGCAACCACACGGTGGCTCACAACCACCTGTAATGAGATCTAACACCCTCTTCTGGTGCGTCTGAAGACAGCTACAGTGTACTTACAATAAATAAGTAATAAATAAATTTTAAAAATACTTATTTTATGTATATGAGTACGCTGTCGCTGTCTTCAGACACACTAGAAGAGGGCATCGGATCCCATTACAGATGGTTGTGAGCCACCATGTGGTTGCTGGGAATTAAACTCAGGACCTCTGGAAGAGCAGTCAGTGCTCTCTTCACGGCTGAGCCATCTCTCCAGCCCCAGCAAAGTTATATTGTTCCTTGAAAATGCTTCTGTTAGCCCTCACCGACATCTTTAACAATGCCCACGAACTGTTGATGTAACTTTTTTTTTTCTTTTCTTTTTTTAAGTTAGAAGATGCTGCTGGCAAAATTGCTTTTGATCCCTGGCACCCAAGTGCCCCCGCCCCCACCCCGTCCTATGTCCTTCACTTTCTGCCCTTCCTCTACTGCAAGCTGGGATTTCAATACACCGGTCACCTTCCAATTTATTGTACAAGTTGCGGCTGGAAGAATTGAGGTTTTGTGTGTGTGTGTGTGTGTGTGTGTGTGTGCGCGCGTTCCTGGAGACATTCTGGAGGAGTTGTGTTCTCAGAGGGCAGCTTTAAACCAGGTTTGAAACCAGCCTCCTTCCCAGAGCCTCATGGTGGGTGAAGCTCTGCCCAACCCCCACCAAGTTTCTGGAGGTCCGGCTCTCTGTACCACTCTGCTCATCAAATGCTAGGCCACGCCCACCCCACGCAACAAAAGAGAAGTTCGGACAGACTTGTCCCTTCTCTCCCTTACTCCCCGCTCCTAACCCTTTCCACCTTCCTTCTCCTCTCTTCTCTCGTTCCTTCACAACCTAAAAAATATCCGGAGGTACTGACTTAAAAGCTGCCAAGGAATTTTTTAAAGAAGTTTTCCCTCATTTGCTGAACTAGAACGCTGGCGGAGGGATGCGTCACGTGATAGGAAAGGTGCGACAGTTTTGTGTGAGCTGGTCCCTCCAGTGTCCTTCCGATTCATTTCTTTGCTATCAGATCTTGATAACATTAAAATTGGAGAAATTTAATAGAAAAACCCAGATATTTCATATTATGGTGCTTTCGATGATGGAGAGATAACATCTCGGGCAGTTGCGTCTACACCTCAAAGTCTGTGCTATAAATTACAAACAGCAATTTCCTTATTTTGACATCTTTTGAAGAGAAAGAACAGCCTTTTAAACGTAAATACACTCTTCTCAAGCCAAAATCCATCCAGAACACCAAGCATGGCCATGCTTGCCCGATTCCACTGATTCTTAACTGTCTGCACCGCTCTCCGTACACAACATTCAAACAGATAGGGCGTGTGTGGAAAACTGCACATTCCTTATCAATATCTGTCTCTGTCTTTTAGGAGAAAATATCCCTCACTTAGCACTGTTCATTAGAAATCAATTCGGCTTAGAGAGCCACCAGTGCAAGCAGGTAGGTAGGTGATGCTGGCAAGCTGTCCTTTTAGGCATCTCAGCCACCTACTGTGAAGTTAATTAATTCAGCCCAAAATGAAATTATAGGGGCATTTTGTGTAGTTTGTGTTCAGTGCCATTTAAATGCAATCGCCTGTGCAGCTCAGCAGGGGCAGCCATGTTAGAGATGCAGCAGGTGCCGGGAGCAAGGGGGAAGAAGGAGGCTTCTTGCAGTGAATTGTATCTCCTGGCCGGAACTTTCCGGAACTCATTGAACCCACAAAATTCAAGAGTGGGTTGATGGGTAGCAGTTAACATGCAATTAATGACCATTTACATTCTGGTGGTTGTCTTCTCTGTCCTGTTACACATGCGCGCGCACACACATATACACACGCACAAGCACATGCACGCACAGGAGAGAAAACAAGCAGGACTAAGGAGCTGGCTCAGTGGACATGTGATCCTGAGTTCAATCCTTGGGACTCACATAAATGGCACCAGCCATGTGTGCCTGTCACCCCGACATTTGGGACCAGAGACAAAAAAGACTATCCTGAGAATTCACTGGTCCAAACCCTAAACTTCTGATTCAAGGGAGTAGGGCAGAAAGCAGTAGAAGACAGGACTTCATGCTCTAATCTAGTGAGCAAATCACTCACACACACACACACACACACACACACACACAAATACACACAAATACATACATACACACATATACACATATACATACACACAAATACATACATACACACATATACATACACATACACACATACATACACATAAACACACATACATACACATACACACATACACACACATACACACACACATACACATACACACATAAATATACACACATATACACAACATACACACATATACATATACATACATAAATACACACATACATACACATATACATAACACACATACATACACATACACACATACATAAATACATACACACAGATATACAATATATACACATATACACATATACACATACACACACATACATAAATATACACATACATACACACACAACGCACGTACACACACATATACATACATACACACATAAACACACATACACAACACACTTACACACATATACATATATACATATACACACATACACATACATACATAAATGCATACACACACATATACACAACATACACACATATACATATATACATACACATACATACATAAATACATACACACACATATACACAACATACACACATATACATATATACATACACATACACACATACATAAATATACATATACACATGTACACACAAATATACATACATACACACACATATACATACACACATAAACACACATACATACACATACACACATATACGTGAATGGGCAGGGAGGGCGGGAGGAAGAGAGTTCGGTGTTTGTGAGTGGATACATTTTATAGAGCTTGGTTATCTGAATAAAAACACATTTTTAAACTCAGCCTAGGAAGTTTATACCATTTTGCCTCGAAAGAAGAAAAAGTATTGAGAATGGTCAGTCTAAACTCAAGTATTCAAACCCACAGCTTGCGTGTGAGGAATGTAGACCTGTAGGTAAGAACCCTAGGACTGGACAGTTACAATCTGTGATTGATTTTATATCCCTCGACCATTACCATTTTTTAAATTATGTATACGGGTGTATGTGTCTGTGATGGTTTGTATATTTATGTGCCAGGGAGTGGCACTATTAGGAGGTGTGGTCTTGTTAGGGTAGGTGTGTCCCTTGTTGGAGTAGGTGTGTCACTGTGGGCGTGGGCTTTAAGACCCTCACCCTATCTGCCTGGAAGCCAGTATTCTGCTAGCAGCCTTCAGATGAAGATGTAGAACTCTCAGTTCCTCCCGCACCATGCCTGCCTGGATGCTGCCATGTTCCTGCCTTGATGATCATGGACTGAACCCCTGAATCTGTAAGCCAGCCCCAATTAAATGTTGTCCTTTATAAGAGTTGCCTTGGTCATGATGTCTGCTCACAGCAGTTAAACCCTAACTGAGACAGTGTCTGAGCACGTACATGAATGAATACACAGGCCAAAAGAGGCCGTGGGATGTCCTGGGGATGGAGCCACAGGTGGTTGAGAGCTACGACTGCGTGGTTGCTGGAAGCTGAACTCGCAGCCATGACCTCCGCAGAGGCGGTGCATGCTCTTAGCTTTTCAAGTTCTCCCCTCCAACAGTATATTCTTGCCATCTAGGAAAGGACCCTTGAGACTTTCAACAGGAGTTGCCTGGTCTGAAATTTGGTCTGGTTCCCAAATGCTCCCTGTGACAGACAGCCCTGGACAGAGAGAGCTTCCTACGCTTGGATTTTTAGTCCAGGCTTTTAGATGGCCACGTTACTGTGAGAAGGAGTTTAGGGATGTATCCCGTGGGCTTGTTCGGGATGTTTGTGTTGCTTCCACACATGCTGTGGGTGTTAGTGTGGGGGAGGGGAGAGATGAGGAGAGCAACTCACAAGGACTGGTGGTGTTCAAACCCCGCCCTGGTTACAGCTGTCCCATACCTCAAGGGGATCCTCTGTAAAGGCGAGGGTGCCTGTCCACCACTCCATGAAGGTAAAGCACCATAATACAGATGAACCTAGATCTTTCCACTGTGCTGGAGACTAGCTGAAGGTCCCTTGCTGGGCCCTGTCCCAGGAACCTCAAACTGGGTGCTGTGGCTTCTCCAGATCGGAGAGAGACATCGGCAGCTATTCCCGGTCTCTTACCAATTAGGGAGCTGAGAAAGGAAATAAGCTTGTCTGTGGCCATGTGGCTTGGTGATCAACAGGAACTAGAGTCCGTATTCCTCTGGTCATACCACGGGTGGCTCTTTCTATTGGCTCTGCCGAGCGGGTGGCAGTGCCGGCTTTTCCTATAGCTTGATTTACTTTCCAGAACCGACATCCAAGGATCGTCATGTAGTCCAACATGTCGTACCTTCCTTCTGCCAGGCGGGTCCTGTGGATTAGACTGAGGTCATCAGACTTGGTGGCAAGTGTCTTTGCTCTCTGAATGGTCTCACCAGCCCTGTGCCAGCCAGCTTTTTTTTTTTTTTTAA
Source organism: Mastomys coucha (assembly GCF_008632895.1). Taxonomy (NCBI): domain Eukaryota; kingdom Metazoa; phylum Chordata; class Mammalia; order Rodentia; family Muridae; genus Mastomys; species Mastomys coucha. The sequence continues at coordinate 32,957,389 of NW_022196909.1, forward strand.
ACAAACAAGTGAAGCATTAAGTTGTTCCCATATCAGATACCTCAGCGGGAATGGGGTGGTGACTTTGTAGGGAAGGCCTGGAGGCTTGTAAAAGGTGACCCACGGGAAGGAGCAGCTTAAAGAGAGCAGAGGGTGGAGACCCAGGGAAAACCTCAGATATCTCTCTCCCTCCCTCCCTTTCTCTCTCTCTCTCTCTCTCTCTTTCTCTCTCTCTCCCCCCCACCATCCCTCCTTCTCTCCCTATTCACACACCTCCCCCCATGCCAAAGTCTTTCTTTCTTTTTTTTTTTTTTTTTGGTTTTTCAAGACAGGGTTTCTCTGTTGTAGCACTGGCTGTCCTGGGACTCACTCTGTAGACCAGGCTGGCCTCGAACTCAGAAATCCACCTGCCTCTGCCTCCCAAGTGCTGGGACTAAAGGCATGCACCACCACCACCCAGCACCAAAGTCTTTCTTACGTAGTCTATCATGAGAAAGCTAGCTTCACCCACACTTCTTTGGGAGAAGTAGAAGTCATGGGCTATCATCCTTCAAGTACGCTGGACCATCACACACAGAAAGCAGCAGCCCAAGAATTAACATCCTGTAAGCCGTAAAGATAGGATTTCCCCTTTAGATGGATTCCGCCCCAAAGCAGTCACTCGGGAGGCATAGGGTGTTGGAGCAGATGTAATCTCAAGTCTTACTGACATTAATGGAAGGACTTTAAGTTTTCTGCCATGGATTTTCTGGAACTAACTCAGCACCACACCCCTGCCTGGACATCTAGAGACGTAGGTCAATCTCTCCCCTCATGGAATTGCAAATTAGTTGGATTGATTTAATCATGGAGTTCAGTTCCAGAGTCAGAAAGGAAAAAAAAAAAGTCCCTTTTATGATCAACAACTGGCAGTAAAATCATTATCTTATGATGTTCGTTTGCTTCACCCCCACCCCAGAACTGTGTTCCCAAATAAAATCTTACTTAGACCTTCACTAAATAAGATCTGCATCAGAGGAGGAAGTGAGTAGGGAGCGCGTGTCCGTCCACCATGATGCTTCACCCGCTTACTCTCCGACTTCCAGCCGTTTTCTTCTGGGGCTTTTACATCTCCCAGGATACTTTGAAGATCACTGGTTCTGTGTGACTTGAGTCTCTCTCTGAATTTTTTTCACTAGTTATTCAGTAAAGACACTGGTGGGTTTTACAGTGACTAGCTCCAACCTTCAGGTTTCAGAGAACCTTCTAGAACCCCATTATCTTGACAACTTAGTACTGAACTATTGAGTTGGAAACCTTAAAGTTTGATTCAATAAAACGCATGGTACACACTCTGGGAAAAAAAAAAGGTTTTTGTTTTTGTTTTTCTTTTGAAACTTTTTGGGTTTTTGTTTGTTTGTTTTTGTTTTTGCTGAAGCAGAATCTCAGGTTTACCATCTTGCTACCTCACCCTCACAAAGTGCTATAAAGACAGGCACTGCCACACTGGGAAGCAGAGCCTTTTTCTAAAAGACAAACTCTCTGGGAGCCCGGGCGATGGTTCCATGGATCAGTTGTTTGCTGTAGAAGTGTGAGGACCTGCGTTGGTAACCCCAGCCCATGTCAAAAGCTGGATGTGGCCAAAGACTAGCAGCAGGATTAGCACACACACCTGAACCCATATACGTGCATAGCGCGCACACACACATGTACGCATACACAAAGAATAATTTTTAAAAAATCTTTATTTTTTTTTTTGAGACAGGGTTTTTCTGTGTAGCCCTAGCTGTCCTGGAACTCACTCTGCAGACCAGGCTGGCCTCGAACTCAGAAATCTGCCTGCCTCTGCCTCCCAAGTGCTGGGATTAAAGGCGTGCGCCGCCCCCACCACCGCCCGGCAAAAAAAAAAAAAATCTTAAAGCTATTTCACTTCAGCTCCTGGGACGGTGTATGCATGTCTATCTGTGTGAGTGCAAGTGCCGGCAGAGGCCAGAAGGGGGCGTCCAACTCCCAGGAACTGGAGTTATAGATGGTTGTGAGCGTGTTGGGGATTAAACTTGGATCCTGAGTTTGTGTTGCTTTTAGTTATGAAGGGTTGACAAGGGAAGGCACCCGAATCTCGCGTTCTAGGAGCAGCCTGATGGTTTCATTCCCCACTTCGTCGGCCCCAGTGACACGTGGGACTGCAAGCCATGGCTACAGTGATTCCTTCAGCCCCATTTCTCCTCCCTGCTTCTCTGTGGAAGGCAGAGTCGCTCTCTGTTGTCCTCCACAGTCACATCTTCCAAAGATCAAGAGTTTCCTTTGTCCCTCAGTGCGGATTCTTCATCTTACCCACCCACAAGAGAGAGAACAAGCAGGAACTGCAGATGCGCAGTTGCTATAACGACCGTTACCTGGGTTATGGAAAAAGGAGCTTGTCTTTCAATTCTTCGCTGTTCAACCGGCCACGTTCAGTGAAATCTTGAAATGGATTGTAGAAAATTCACAAATGCAAAATGATAAAAGACTGAAGTATTAAGAGCGGGGGAGAGGAGGGCTGTGGAGGAAGAGTTCTGAGGGCGGGGTCCAGAAGGGTGACTGACAGCCCTGGGCTTTCTCTTGCTCAGCACATCTTACGAGCTAGTGAGTATACAGTAAGCGTCAAGCATCCTCCACCAGCTGGTCAGGGTAAGCCTGTTAAGACCTGGATCATACTGAAAGACCCCTGGGGGAGACCCCCACTCAAATCTCGGGAGGATGTACACCCACGGAATCACGAGAGACCACATCTTGATGTAATTACAAGAGGTATATTTTAATTTTCAGGACGCCCTGGTTCGGCACCATAGTTATCTCACGCAGGAGATAATGGAGCCGACCACGAGGCTTGAAAGTTAGGGTGTTTTATAGGAAAAAGGTCTGAGGGAACAAAGGGATCAGTGTGGTCATACATGATTGGCTAGTTCAAATATTAACTATCATGTGCAGAACAGAGTGGAAAATTCCTAAGGTTGGTGTTAATCTGAGTCAACAGAGCGTCTGACCTTAAACCATATCTGAGAGGACCAGATGGTCCATTACTTAGTGTCTGCCAGGCACGTCTTTGCAAGCCTAGGCCTTGGACATGTCCTCGTTTGCCTAGACATGTTTTCTTCTATGTTTATAGTTTTATGTCTTCTTGACCTGCCAGCTCTTATGATATCTAACAACTTGTTTGCTCTTTCCCAGGCCTATGTGGGCCAGTTTGTGATGGATTCTTAGGCCCATAACTTTTCTTCCTAGTCAGCACAGGTTTAAAGCGTTAATTTCTCCTTATAATACAAAATAGTACCAAAAAGGCCATACCCAGCATGTAATCAACTCTATGTAAAAATCCCAAGAAAACAATGCTCAATAAATTCTTGGTACTTTGGCTATGATTAGTGCCCCAACCTCAATCATTGTCACATGCACAAAGACAGCAGATAGACTGTGTAGGAAACTTACAGCTCTAAGTTGGTAAGGGATTTAGCGGCCATGTGTAATGGTACCATCAATATTTGGTTATCCGGGCATCTCTCTAATAGAACCAAACCAAAAGCTTCCCTGTGTGACGCATCCAATGCCAGCTGGCCATCAGCTGGTCAACTTAAGCCTGTTAAGACCCGGATCATATAAAATGGTATCAAAAAGGCCAACTTAGAAGTGAGTCTCCAGCTGGGCAGTGGTGACTCACGCCTTTAATCCCAGCACTTGGGAGGCAGAGGCAGGCAGATTTCTGAGTTTGAGGCCAGCCTGGTCTACAGAGTGAGTTCCAGGACAGCCCAGGACTACACACAGAAACCCTGTCTCAGGAAAAAAAAAAAAAAAAGAACCCGGATCATATAAAATGGTATCAAAAAGGCCAACTTAGAAGTGAGTCTCCATATCTTTGACAATGTCTTTGAAACATTGCAGAGGACGTGTATTGAAAAGTAAGGCGAAAGTCTCTGGTACCCAGAACTGACATTAAGAAATGTGTCAGATGGAAGGGAAGGCAGACAGAGATTTTAACAGGATTTCATAGGAGTGGTGGAGGGGTGGCGGCCTACCACCCAACCATTGATTACCTGTTAAGTCAGAAACATATTCTACTAGTGAGTGCTGATCTTTATTTTTTTATGACCTGTGTGTTTGGATGCACTGTGTGCCTAAGTGAGTGAGTGCATGCTGTGCTCACAGGGACCAGAAGAGGGCTCAGTCATCTCCTGGGTGCTGGGAACTGAATGTTGGGCTTCTGCAAGAGCAGCGAATGCTCTTAATTGCTGAGCAAGCCATCTCTTCGACCCCTGGAGTGGCAAACTTCTTACATGAGCATTAGCCAAGAGAACATCTCCAGAAGCCAGACTTTTTTCTGGGCAGTCACCTAAAGGCCTGTTTGGCTCTCCTAACTCCGCTCTTGTTTGAGATCATTGTAAAATAATTATAGAGTCTAAACGGAATGTTAGCATCTCGGTACACTTGGTTATTGAGGGGGTCCTTCCATGGAGAAAATTTAAGTCCTTAATTATAGTCCCTAGGAGCTCCTCGGATAAACAGTGGATGGCAAAAGTAATCCAATTTCTCTCACAGGCAGAAGCCACACCCTAACCCAGGATTAGCAAGCCTCTGACTGACATGTTCTTTGTTCTGGTTTTATGTGTGGTGTGTATGTGCACCTGTTCATGCATGTGCACATGTGTGCGCATGTGTGTGGCCAGAGATTGATGTCCAGGGTCCTCCACTGTCGCTCTCCACCTTAGTTTTTGAAAAACATGCTCTCTCATGAAGCCAGGAGCTCACTAATTCAGGTAGCCTGGCTGGGCAGCAGGCTCCAGGGGTCCTCCCGTCTCCACAGGTAAGCACTAGGCTAGACAGACAGTCATGTACAGCTTTTATGTGGCTTCCGTTATTCAAACTCTGGTCCTCATGCTTCCGTGGCAGGGAGTTTACCGATTGAGCTATCTTTGGTTTATTTTAAGATTTATATTTTTTATATATAGAAATTTCAGCCCTGTTTCTGGTACGTTTCAGTTCTAAGAGGTTTTCTTACCTATTTAGAATTTATTTTCTTGAAACCAGCAACACTTGCCACAGACAGCCTTTGTTCCTCTTGACAGGCTGAATTTCCAGGCTCTTCCTCATCTTTGTGAGTCTCCAGGTGATGTTTTCAAAATAGTAGTTGTCTTAGTTAGAGTTACTATTGCTATGATGAAACACCATGCCAAAAAGCAACTTGTGGGGGGTGGGGGGCTTGGGGAAGGGAGGGTTTATTCAGTCACAGTTCCATCAAAAGCAGTGAGGGCAGGAGCCTGGAGGCAGGAGCTGATGCATAGGCCATGGAGGGGTGCTGCTTACTGGCTTGCTCCTCATGGCTTGCTCAGCCTGCTTTCTTATAGAACCCAGGACCACCAGCCCAGGGATGGCACCACCCACAAAGGTCTGGGCACTACCAAAGGAATCACTACTTGAGCAAGTTCACTACAGGCTTGCCTACAGCCCAACCTAATGGAGGAATTTTTCTCGATTGAGGCTCCCTACTCTCTGATGATTCTGGCCATGGCGAGGGGGGAGGGGGTGGGGGTAGGAGGGAGAGAGAGAGAGAGAGAGAGAGAGAGAGAGAGAGAGAGAGAGAGAGAGAGAGAGAGAGAGAGAATATATTATAGCAAACCATTGTGGCATTCAACAGTGATATTTCAGGTACTCAGGTAGCTATTCCACCCACTGATAGGGTGAACTTTGAATTGAATGCTTTGAGGACTGAAGTCAAGTAAATCTTGATGCAAATCAAAGGTTACAGAAATCTTATTTGACAAGAGACACAGGCAGGAATGCTAAAATTAAGGCTGTTTGGGGTGGGGGGGTGGGGAGAAATACTCATTCCACAGCATATTTAATGAAGAGTGACGGATCAAACTGCCTCCCGGCGTGGAGCAGAAACAGGCCTTTGTTACCACACCCACCTTTTACTACATTCACGGTGTTCCACCCACAGGAACACCGGTTTACCTGTTTTCCTGGTAACTCAGATTATTTGATCAGTTTATCTCAAGCCCCGCCCCAAACTTCCTGTGTGCTGGGTAGGGAGGGGCACTGAGAACGCTCAGTACGGGTTTTCAACGTGAGTCAAGTGAATGAGAGGCTCTCCACACACTCCATATTTCACGGAAGCCTTCCTAGAAGTGGAGGCTACCACAGCGCTGAGTGCCTACTTCAGTGAAGTAGCACTGCAGAGGTAGGCGGGTCTCTGCGAGTTCGAATCCTACCTGGTCTACACAGTGAATTCCAGGACAGGCAGAGTTATATAGTGAGACCCTGTCTAGACATAAAACAAGAAAGCAGAGTGGTGGGTGGTGATGTACCTGAGATAGGAGGATTGCTGCATAGGCACAGCAAGCCTGAACTTTAGTCATTTCCAGTACTGGGGAGGTAGAAACAATGAAGGATGCTCAGGGTGCCTCTGGCCTACTTGGCATGTTTGGGGCCAGCAAAAGCTCCTATTTAAAATAAAAATAAAAACAACACACACACACACACAGTAGATGGTACATGCCTCTGGCTCCTACAAGCATGCACACATGTGCAGCCACAGAAGTGAGTGAGTACACTTAGGATGTGTGCATCGCCCTGCTCAGTCCCCAGCACCACGTTTCAGAGATCTCAACCACCGGTAAGGTTTTAGGGTCTGTTTCCGACCGTTTTCCTATATGTTTAAAAGCATGCGCCAGTCAAACGGAAGCCGCACGTTCAGACACCCACTTAGCCTCTTAACCCTGCAAGTCACAAGGTCATTTTAAATTTGAAGTGATTTTTTCTTTCTTGCTCTTTCTTTCCCAACCTGGCCTAACTGCGTTATTTTCCTTTTTCTCTTAATTCTTCCCACCCCCCCCCCATTGGGGTTTTTAAAGACAGAGTTTCTCTGTATAGCCCTGGCTATTCTGGACATTGCTCTGTAGACCAGGCTGGCCTTGAACTTACAGAGATCCACCTGCCTCTGCCTCCTAAATCCTGGTATCAAAGGTATGTACTACCACCGCCTAGTTCTTCGTAGTTTTCTCTACCTAATAAATACCAACTCCACCCTTCTCGTTGCTCATATCAAAAGGGTGTGTCTTTGCTTCTTTCGTTCCCGAATTGCTATTTACGATTTATCAGCAAACCTTGATGGGCACCCATTTCAAATACAGGCAGAACCCAGCCACATGTGCCATCTGCACTCAAGCCATGGGCATCTTTGGCTTGAGTTACTTCAGACCCAGCGGGTCTTCCTGCTTCTCCTTGGCTTGCTTGCTGTCTTCTGCACTCAGGATGGTACCCAGGGGAGGGGGGTTCCTGTGAGGGCAGTCCACACTGGATACCTTCTGTGTTCGTTCTGCAGCATACTGAACTCGGTTCAGAGTGAAAGCCTAGGTCATCACGAGAACACTCTTCCCATGTGATCTGCTGACCGCCTCATGTCTGTGCACCTCTAACGGGGTGTTTGTTTGGTACATTTTCAAAATCTTTTCATTCTCTGGGTTCAAGTCTTCTGTCAGATTGGTGGTTTCCAGTGACTTTTCTCCCAAGCGGTGACTGCCTTTTGATGAAATTAAATTGATATCTCTCTTTCTCTGTGTGTATGTGTCTCTCATGGCTCTCTCTCTCTCTCTCCATCTCTCTCTCTCTCTCCCTCTCTCTCCCTCTCTCTCTCCCTCTCTCCCTCCTTCCCTCCCTCTCTTTCTCCCTCCCTCTCTTTCTTCCTCTCTCCTTCCCTCCCTCCCTTCCTCCCTCCCTCCCTCTCTCTCTCCCTCCCTCTCTCTCTTCCTCTCTCCTTCTCTCTCTTCTCTCTCTCTCTCTCTCTCTCTCTCTCTCTCTCTCTAGTTCTTTTTTTAAATTTCACAGAACATGGTATGGTTCAGGGCATCATGTTAAAGAAGGTTGTGTCCAGCCCCTGATTTATGTTTTCTTTTTTCTTTCTTTTTTCTTTTCTTTTTTTTTTTGTTTTTCGAGACAGGCTTTCTTTGTATAGCCCTGGCTGTCCTGGAACTCACTCTGTAGACCAGGCTGTCCTCTAACTCAGAAATCCACCTGCCTCTACCTCCCAAGTGCTGGGATTAAAGGCGTGCGCCACCACCTCCCGGCTATATGTTTTCTTCTAATAGAGATTTACATTGGACCTATGATAAATTAAACACAATAATTACCATGGAGGTTTTTTGTTTGTTTGTTTAAGTTTTGAACCATGGAGGTTTTTTTCATTTGATTGTTTAGAATTATTTTGTCAACTATATTAGTTCTTTGAAATGTTCGTATATGTATGCGTATAATGTAACCTGCTTCCCCTTCCCCTGACTCTTCCTCCTCCACCCAGCCCCGTTGACCCCTACCTCCCTACAAAGCCTTTTGCCCCCCCTTGTGACTTTTTGATTTCTTTTATGACCCACTGAATTAACCAGGGCCACCCGTATGACCATGGCTCTTGCAGTATCCATTGGAGCCTGGTGGGCTCAACACTAGTCCCACAATTGAAGACAGTGACTCCCCTTCCCTCAGAATCCAGCAGGAGCCAATACCTGAGCGGAGAAGAGTCGGGTCTCACATACCCTTTCCCGAGGCGTGACTGACTGTCGAGGAGCCGATCCTATGGGGGCTTGGGTACAGGCAACCTCGGCTGCTAGGAGTTGGTGGTTACAATGGTTGTATCCTCCTCAGAAGATGGCACCTCACAGCCCTTCTTCCCCGCGCCTGGAGCTTCCAGTCTTCCCGGCCCTTTGTAATGTGCCTGATGGGTAAATTGTCATGTGTTGTCTAAGCTTGTTGAAAACAGACTCTGGAAGTGAGGAGGTCCCTCCTGTCCCAGACTCTAGAACATATATTTCAAGCATCCTTCAAGACCCCCTGTCCTGGGGCAAACTGCCCACTGAGCTCTGCAATAAGGAAATAGCTAAGGGTATTAGGCATACTGTGACCAAGAAGAACAGCCAGGTGATCCATTTACAACCAAAGCTGTTATTTATCCATCCCATAATATGAAAACAACACCTATAGTAGGAGCTGGCTAGTTGGCCCAGGGGAACTTCTAGGCATTCTCCAGTCTCTAGCTCTCATTTCCCTGTGGGAGTTCTGGATTTACACACATGTCTACCATGAGTCTAGCTTTTACACAGGTTCTGAACTCTGGGTTTTTGTTTGTTTCTGTGTTTGTTTGTTTGTTTTCTGTTTGTTTGTTTTTGAGACAGGGTTTCTCTGTGTAGCCCTGGCTGTCCTGGACCTCACTCTGTAGATCAGGCTGCCCTCGAACTCAGAAATCCACCTGCCTCTGCCTCCCAAGTGCTGGGACTAAAGGCGTGCGCCACCGCCACCCGGATGCCGCGGTGAATGCTTTTACCCTCTGAGCCACCTCCTAAACCAAGACTGAGAACTATTCTCAGCTACTGTGAGAGGCTGGTGCATGGGTTCCTAATATAGTGTTAGAGTGGCTCATCACATTTAGACATACGGTGCGTTTTCTTTTCCTTTGAAGTACGTTCCAGTCTCTTCTGTTGCCATCTCTGATGTGACTCCTTTGGGACTATGATTTGTTTTTTAAATGTTTGGAGAACACCCCCCCCCCGCCTTGTCCCATTACTGGTTTCTATTTAATATTATATCAGAGGACAGGCTTTTCTGGGACCTGAATCCTTCTTGCTTATTGAGATTTGGTTCATGGCTTAGAGTGTGATCTCTCCTCTACATGTTCCAAGCTCACTAGAAAAAGAGTGTATTCTGCTGTTCTCACGGGGTGGGGGGTGGTGGGAAATGTTCTGTAATTATCAGTAAGATCCTGTTTGTAATCTCTTGTAAGCCTACTGAATTTTACGCAGACACTCAGTCCCATACTGGGGTGGGGCTGGTGTTAAAATCCTAACTAGATCTATGGCTTTGCTTATTTCTTCCTTACAACCCTAACGGTTTTCATGGCAAATATTTCGAAAGTCGTAAATATTTAGGGATTTTGGGGTTCTGGATAGACTGATCATATTCTGGTTATGAAATAACCTTCCTTCTTCCCGGTTCCCTCTTCTTTGCCTTAGGTTTCATTTCATCTGCATCTGTAGCCGGGCAGTGGTGGCGCACGCCTTTAATCCCAGCACTAGGGAGGCGGAGGCAGGTGGATTTCTGAGTTTGAGGCCAGCCTGGTCTACAGAGTGAGTTCTAGGACAGCCAGGGATACACAGAGAAACCCTGTCTCAAAAAAACAAAACAAAAAACAACAGCCCCCCCCCACATATGCATCTGTACAGTCTTGCCTGCCTGCCTGCCTTCTTTTTGATAGCGTTCCTAGGATGTCTCTTGTTTCTTCTTTTCCTGCTAACTCCATTCATTCTTTACAACTAGAGCCAATTTCTTGTGGCATTAGTGAGCTCATGCTACTTCATATAGTCTGAAGTCTGCGTTTCAAAGATTTCTTTTACTTTTATTTTATCTACAGGTGTGCCTATCTCTGTGTGTGTATGTGCATGTATGTGGATGCCCGCAGAGACCAGAAGAGAGTGTCAGCTCCCCTGGAGCAGGAGTAACAGACAGTGGTGGGCCATCCTACTGAGTGGTGGGAACCAAACTCGGGTCCTTTACAAACACAGTAAGGATTCTTAACCTCCAAGCCATCCTGTTTAGCCTCCAAGGTCAGCTTTCAAATCAGACTGTTTCAATCTTTCGATTGATTCGCTATATAGCTGTAACTAGACTATAACTTGTTATTTTAGACCAGGCTAACCTCGAAGCTGCGCCAGACCTCTCTCCCAACTGTTGAGATTCTAGCTGTGAGCTACCAGGGCCGGCTGCTCAAAGCCTTTGTGTTCACGGGATAACCGTGATAAACCCGTGATAACCGGTGTGATTAGGTTTAAATCCATCATGTTGATATGAGCTCCCTTTTGCTCTCTGCCTTCCCTCCATCCTGCTTTCCTGAGAATTAACCAAGTTGTTAAAATTATTCGGTGAATCGCCTTTATGATGTTTAAGCTGGAACTCTGTGTTATAACAGCTCACCTGGGTATATAATAAGAGCCATTGTAATACATAAGCAGTAAAGTGTGTCTGCTATATTATACCCTAAACCAGTTAGAGAACGGAGACTTTTTGATTATACCCAATGTGCCGGCTTCAACACCTTCACTACCTTGGCTCATGAGATACAGTCGAGCATCATGCGATTCTAAGCCATGTGAAGTATGGAGCAACATTCCAAAGGCACATATATAAACGCGAGGGTTTAGAGATGCACTAACAGTGGGACACACTGGGATGCACTCCATCTTCCACGTGGAGATAGATGGTTTCTAGCCTTTGCGTTTTGTTTATCTTTGTTCACAGTCACACAGCTGGTCCAGGAGGAAGCCGGGATGACCCCTCCCTCTAGAGCCCGGGTGTCTGCCATTCCGCCAGTGATTTGAAGTCAGGATGGCATGTTGTAACTGCCTCATTTGAGAATGTAAGCTCTTGTTATTGCTTGTATTGTTACTTGTGTTCCCTGGGGAACTTGTCTGCAGTCGCTTAAGCATCGGGAAGCCCCCTTGCATTTTTAATCCTCTGCGATATGGAGAATCACCATACCTCAGAAGCCCAGGGAGTAGGGCCCAGTTTCTGCACATTCATTGGTCAATAAGCATTTACTGTTGTAAATATTCCTCAGTCAGATGTTATATTTAACCCTGTCTTCTTTCAGGTTTTCTAGCTTTTAAATTCCCCACCCCCAAACCTTTACTAGCAAGAGGTAATTAATTTATTCGTAACTTTTAAAAAAGTCTGATGTTTTTTGTTTTTATGATGTATTATTGCTTTCCTTTCTGGACAGGAAGCTATCAGACTAGATAATCAGACCTGGGTTTTTTGGATCATTTCAGTTTGTGTGAATGTACCTTTACAAGTGACTGTCAAGGTGGGCCTCAGCTTTTGGTGGTGGTGGTGGTGGTGGTGGGTGACGATATGTATAGGCAAAATGATATAACGGGAATGCTAAAAAGATACCCTGCTTCATCACCGGGGTGACATTTGTCCTTAGGGGAGGGGGGGAGAGGGAGGACACAAGTGTTGGTGGCTCAGTGGGTACCAGACTTTCCTGCTGGCACTGTATTTCTTAACAGGTCATTTAAAGGAGAGGAAAGAGAAGGAAAAGAGGAGAGAAAGGAGAAGGGAGGGGGAGAGACAGAAATGGGGGGAGAAGGAGAGGTAGAAAGGGAAAGGAAGGGAGAGAGGGAGGAGGGAGAGAAGAGAAGAAGGGAGAGGTTTTCACTCATTTAATATCTCTAGAGAGCAGGAAACAATCACTAGTTTTTTGTTTTGGTTTTTTTTTTTTTTTTTTTTTTTTTTTTTTTTTTTTTTTTTTTTGTTTTTTTGTTTTTTAAGACAGGGTTTCTCTGTGCAGCCCTGGCTGTCCTGGAACTCACTCTGTAGACCAGGCTGGCCTCAAACTCAGAAATCCACCTGCCTCTGCCTCCCAAGTGCTGGGATTAAAGGCGTGCGCCACCACCGCCCAGCACAATCACTAGTTTTATTAAACATTGGCCCTTGATTACTATAATGTTCTGTGCAATAAAAGAAGAGGCATGCTGGGAAGAGGAAGAGGAGGAGGAGGAGGAGGAGGAAGAAGAAGAAGAAGAAGAAGAAGAAGAAGAAGAAGAAGAAGAAGAGGAAGAGGAGGAGGAGGAGGAGGAGGAGGAGGAGGAGGAGGAGGAGAAGGAGGAGGAGAAGAAGGAGGAGAAGGAAGAAAAAGAAGAAGTGGTGGCATAAAAAGCTCCCTGCATAAACCAAAGCAAAGTGACTGCACTCAAGGAGAGTGGTTATATGGTTGTTTGAGCTTCTAGTCCAGCCAGCCTCTTGCTTTTGTTTTTACATGAATAAACAACCCATAGGTTTTTCCCAAAATTGAACCAGGGCAACCTGTAAGTGCGAGGCACATAGCTGAGAGTCTTTGTTGGTAGTGGGTGAAGGGACACCTTCCAGGGAAAAGGAGAAGTTCGGAAAGCCTACTCTGTCACCTGGCACGAGAGGCTTCCTGGTGTTTACAATTCTTCCAGTGAACAGCAGTGATGTTGCAAAATGTGATACTTTGTATTGCATGACGAAATGTTCCAGTATTTGCCAGCCAATCACATACTCCAGATTGCGGGTTCACGAAGTTACAAAATCCTACAGGATGGGAAAGTTCAAGGGAGAGTCCTTGGATACTATTGTAACAGTACAAACTGTTCATGGACATGACTGTAGTGCAACAACTATCCCTTGTCAGCTTTTGAAATAGGACCCAAAGCAATCATCATGTCTCAAGACAAGGCAACTTAAGAACCCACTGCCTTTTTAAGCACAAAGCTGGGTAAGGCCTCTGTTCTACATGAACTTCAGCCAAGTCCGCTTACCACAACAGATTAAGTGCAAAGTCAGACACTGAGAATCTGCCTGTTACATATTTTTAGTCAAGCCATATATGTTAAAAGAGATTTGTAAAATACAGACAGACATAACAGGATGTTATTCTTCTTATAGTCTTCTAATTTATTGTTTTGGAATTTCATTTTAACTTGAAGACATTAGCAACATTAACACAGCATAGGGTTTTTTTTAAAAATTTGTTTATTTTTATGTGGTTTGTGTATGTGTGTGGGGCTGGGGGGTGGGTGTTTCGAGACAGGGTTTCTCTGTGTAGCCCTGGTTGTCCTGGAACTCACTCTGTAGACCAGGCTGGCCTCGAACTCAAAAATCTGCCTGCCTCTGCCTCCCAAGTGCTGGGATTAAAGTCGTGCACACCACAGCTGCCCAGCATTGTTTTATTTTTAAAGATGTGTTTGGGTATGTGCACATGGGTGCAGTACCCATGGAGGCCAGAGGGGGCACTAGATCTCTTCTGGAGTTACAGAAGGCTGTGAACTGCCTGAAGTGGGCGCTGGAGACTAAATTCCAATCCTTTGCAACAACAGTGTGAGCTCCTAACTGCTGAGCCATCTCTTTCAGTCCTAAGAGGAGGTTTTTTTTTTTTTTTTTTTTTTACATTTTTTGATGAATTAAAAAATTAAATTTAGATTTCAGTTTCTAGTATGGTAAATTGTTGACAGCTATACACCAAATAAGCAAATGTTTCCCCCCCGGGGTGCTCAAAGGGATCCTGAGAACTATGTTTAAGCAGCTGCTGATTCCCATTTCCCAGATACCCTGAGCCTGCTTCTCTGACAACTCTCCACCCTCTGTCCATGGTGGTTGTTATTTTCCTCCACCGTGGTCCTTGGCTTCTTCTTAGGTGGATGTGTTGAGGGGCTGAAGGGTAGATGGTGATGTGTTAGAACGTCGGGTCGTGTCAGAACATACCACACACTAGGCCCAAGCAGTTCCACGTGTGAGAGATTTAATTGAGAAGGAGAGACGGGGAAGTAGCCCGGAAAGAGAGGAGGGAGAGAGAGAGAGAGAGGTGGAGGAATGTTCCCCGTGTATATATGGGTTGTGACGTAGTGACCACAGGCAAAGGTGGGAGGTGAGCCCAATGGATTCTGGGAATATGGTGGCTGTTGCCCTGGCAACAGGTCTGTGGACCCACCCATACATCACCACAGGCTTTGGATGCTCTGATGCTAACAGATGGAGTTTGGGAAGAGGGTTCTGACTCCGCTAAGGCTTACCTAGTTTCCTCTTTCGATTCAAATAGGGCCGAAGGAAGGAAGACTGCTGTCGCTCCACGTGTACCAGAAAGGGCCCAACATCCCACCTATCAGAAAGCACGGAGTAAATGTTGGTTTTCAGATGAGAAGAGAAGAAAGGAGATATGTTAAGGGGGAGCCCCAGAGGCAGAGAGCAAACACACACACACACTAGTACCCCAGAGATCTCACATCCTTGACTCCAATAGGTACCCAGCTCAAATGTGAGTTTTAGGAGAGGGCCCAGTACTATCAGCTAGGGTGGGTTCCCACTGGAATCCTCTATAGCTAATACATAGCGGGCAACCATTCAGAATCATCGATAGCTACTGAAGTAGGACATGTACAGCCCATTATCAAACGCAATACAGTTTATGCTGTGTTATGCATTTTTAGGGTCGGATTAACTAGAAGTACAAAACCCACGTTTCCTAAAAATGCAAGATGCTGTCTCTTTATGGAAGCTGAAAAAGAAGAATTACCATGGGCTACACACAGATTAATTACTATCTTCAAAGAATTACAATACTATCAAACATTCCTACCACAAAATTATGCTGAACAAAATTTAATCTTTCTGTGACTGTTCAAAAGAATTTAGGATCTTGTAATCCTCCAGGGACATTACCATTTTATAAATCGTACCAAAAAAAAATTTCTCATTATTTCTGCTCTCTGGTAGTTTGGATTCAGGAGAAATGGGAATTTACTGTAATACTTTGAATTATTGAGTTCTGGAAGCTCACAGCACTTCAAATATACATGCATTATATCACTTATCTTGCTCATGAAATTTACAAATGGAAACAGTTAGTAAGGGGTGGGTTCTTAGATACAAAGTCTGCTCCTTGAAGTTCTAATGAATAATTCTTCCATTTGGCATTTCTAAACCGACACTGGCTTGCTTTTCTATTGCAGCATATAATATAATATACACATCAGCTGAAGATCAAATAGGCCTAAGGCTAGCAGCAAAGAAATTTGAACTATAATTTTATTGTATTTTAAAGTATATAGTAATCTGATTCCACATTTCGGCTCATAAATGTTCCGATGAACCTGGATGGTACAATTTCTTTTCATAGCAACGAAAACGCCAATACATTTGCATGTACTCCTTCCTGGTTTTCATCAAACTAAAAATATTATTCAAACTGTACATGAAAAAAAAAAGTTTTAATTTAAAAAGATGTTTTGTTCTTGTCTTCTTCATCCTCAAACTCAGTGTAATTGTGCTGTCTGTTTATGGATTAACTGTGGCCAAATATAATATATTCAATATATAAATGACTCTTGCCACGCTTGCAAATATCGCTCTCCCTTAAAATGCAATTAGTTTCTCTCTGCTGCTAAAAAATTTAATGCACTCAAAAGCCAGGGCTTATTTCTGCATCTCCTGCTGTTTGGGGAGTAGCTATCCACCCACTACCAAGCACAGATAATCAAACGTGAGCCTGGAGAAAAAAAAAAAAAAAAAACCTCCATTTAGGAACCATGAATCTGTACTAAGTCTGATGTAACAGATTAATACAGAGAGCGAGTGGTACATTCAATAGGAAAATGGCATTTAAATATTAATACTAGATAAATACACTCTTGCTTCTGTCCTTGATAATTTATAAGTCATATGCTTCTAGAAGGAAGTAAATCATTCTTCGTTTGCACCGTTGCTGGGAAACAAGCAGAAACACGTAAAACAAGGCCCGGCTTTCCTGCTTGGTTCTGTCAGGGTCTGGTTTCAACCTCGTTCTCTTGCCCGCCTTCATCTGCGTCCTGATTGGTGTCTGATCCTACTCTGGTTCCCCCGTATTAAATGTATATTTCTCCAACCAATATCTGAAGTGGTAATGTTCCAACAGTCCAAATGTCGATTACGAAAACAAACATTTGCTTCTCGAGCAAATGTTTTCCCACAAAGGCATTTGATTTCCCCGTACTGAAGCAAACAAACATTTGCTCTAGGCGCTTAAAGCAGCCAAAAGTTCCTGCTGAAACGTTTTTTGCAGGCTGGCTGGCTTTCCTCCCTGGAGCAGGGCTTGCTGCTGTCCGAGGATGCCTGCGAGGCCAGTTGTCGGCCTTCGGAACCCTTCCCGGCACAGGGGAAGTATACTAAGAAGCTTAAACATTTTTAAAGCACACTTTGGAAGACAATGTGTGTTTAGTCGTGATGTCTCCATTAGAATATGTCTTCACCATACTTCATTTGTTAGAACAAACTCAGCCTTGGACCTCCTAATCCTAGGACTGAGTTCTTTGGAAAATTCACAAAGCCAGTTCACACATAAAACCACTCAGGCAATTTGGTGCTCATTATTTATGCAGCGGTCTGCAAGGGCTCACTACATGAATAGTCCTGCCACTTCATTAATGTTTATGTTCTCTCTTGAGCAAGGTCGAGATTATCCTTGTAAATATATTTTATTTAAGTGCACATCTGCTTCCCTGTCGAGATGTAGCTTTCACAGAAAAAAAAAAAAAAAAGTCCTCTTGTTTCCGTATTATTTAATGCTTTTTTGAAATGAATCAATATTTCTAGGGAAGTAATTTACTTAAATACATGTTCTTTAAGGCGCAGGGAAATTGATTCTTTACTTCTGTTCCAAAGACATAGTATCCTAGCAACTGAGTCAAGATTGATTCTCTGGCTAGTTTTTCTAAACTGAAAATAGTTTCTAGCTCATTTAAAAACGAACCACGAAATCATCTTAAGAGGAATGAAAGCCGGGCAGTGGTGGCACACGCCTTTAATTCCAGCACCTGGGAGGCAGAGACAGGCAGATTTCTGAGTTCGAGGCCAGCCTGTGAGTGAGTTCCAGGACAGCCAGGGCTACACAGAGAAACCCTGTCTCAAAAAACCAAAAAAAAAAGAGGAATGAATATATGAATGAATGAATGAATGAATGAATGAGTAAAGTGAAAAGGGAGCATGCAGACACAAGATGTCATTTCAGGAGTATTTAGTAGAACATAAGACATTTTTGGATCTTCAGAGGAATCTGCTGAATTTGAGGCCAGCCTGGGGCTCCACCATGAGTTTCTAGGTCACTCTGGGTTAAAGGGTGAGACCCTGCCTCACAACACAAACCAACAGAAAACCAAGAATGCTGAACTAGGCTGGTTAGGTTTTTGTCTGTTTGTTTGCTTGTCTGTTTGTTTTTGTCAACGTGATACAAGCTAGAGTCGTCTGAGAAGAGGGAACTCAGCGCAGGAAAGGTCCCCATCAGACTCCTCGCAGTCTCAAAGCCTTTGGTTACTTTTCCTGATTGGTGATTGATGTCAATGGGCTCAGGCCACTTCTCCTGGGATATAAGAAAGCAACTTGAGCTAGCCGTGACGGACAAGCTGGTAAGCAGACTTTCTCCGCGCCTCTGCTTTCGTTCCTGCCTCCAGGTTCCTGCCTATGTTTGTTTTTTTAGGGTTTATTTTTGTGTCCACTGGTGTTTGACCTGCCTGTATGTCTCTGTGAGGGTGCCAGAAGCCCTGAAACTGGAGTGACAGACAGTTGTGAGCTGCCACGTAGGGTGCTGGGAATCGAACCTGGGTCTTCAAGAAGCTCA
Source organism: Mastomys coucha (assembly GCF_008632895.1). Taxonomy (NCBI): domain Eukaryota; kingdom Metazoa; phylum Chordata; class Mammalia; order Rodentia; family Muridae; genus Mastomys; species Mastomys coucha. The sequence continues at coordinate 32,975,528 of NW_022196909.1, forward strand.
ACCAGTGCTCTTGACCACGGAGCCATGTCACCAGCCCCCCTGCCCTGTTCTTTTAATTCAGTGCTTTTCATAATGAACTGCATCCTGTGAGGTAAAGTTGGTTTTGGTCACGGGTGTTTAGCAAAGCAGTTAGGAACCCTAAAAAAGGACGGACCCTTCGCATTGGCTCCTTGTCTTAGGCGCTGTTGAGTTGAGTCAAATGTGTTAAGTGAAGACGTGAGGTGGCAGCAGCCATTTTTATGATGGTGGATTTGACCTACATTGTGGCCAGTGGCTTCCAGCAAAATAACTTTAAGCAGGAATGGGACACTGAGGGCCAGGCAGCCCCCCCCCCCCCATGCTGATGCTCTGGTTTACCGTTAGACCGTTAGACCGAGCCCAAGGCATGCTTTGTTTTTCTGAAACTCCCAAGCAAGAGCAAAGAAGCTAAACCCAGGGGCAGGAGGGAGCCAGTGGGGAAAGTGGGTCCAAATGTCGACGTTAGTATGGTTCAAGGGGCCAAAGCTTTCAGTCATATGGAGAAGAGAAGGTGGAGGTTAGTCTGCTGTGAGCAGATGGGGGAAGGGACAATCAAGGAGCTCTTAAGTCCTCTGGGGACATTTGAATCAGTCTCTCTCATCCCACTATCCATCCATGGTCTTTAAATCTTGAAGGAGCTGCAGAAGGAAGCCTGATCTCTCTATTTCAGCCTTGTGGTTAGAGATCTACAGAAGCCAAGAGTTCTCTCTCTCTTTTTTTTTCCTTTAAAGAAAAATTTATTTATTTTATATATATGAATACACTGTAACTGTCTTCAGATGCACCAGAAGAGGGCAGCAGATTCCATTACAGATGGTTGTGAGCCACCATGTGGTTGCTGGGAATTGAACCCAGGACCTCTGGAAGAGCAGTCAGTGCTCTTAACCACTGAGCCATCTCTCCAGTCCGAAGTCAGGAGTTCTAAGACCTCATTTGTGAAGATGATACTACCCATAGCAGCCACCAGGTAGCACCCAGCACATACTGCGCAGTACGTAGTGTAGTGACATTTCAAAGTAGAGATGGCTCCGCAGTTAAGAGCACTGGCTACTCTTCCAGAAGACCCGAGTTCAATTCCCAGGGGATCTGAAATCCTCTTCTGACCTGTGGTATGCAAAGGTATCCACACATATACATAAAATATAAATGAAATTAAATCCCCCCAAGTCCTGAAACTTTGTGCTGCAATAACAAAATTTATGCCCATACCAATTTAATGTTACCATCAATCATTTCAATGTAGATACATAAGGGAAAAATTGTATTTGACGCTCCCTAATTTTACTTCTTCTTTTTTCAAGATCCCAGGTCTTACTTTCTCTTAGCCCACAAAATTTTATTCTAGTATCATTAATTCTTGATTTTAAGTCTTTTTAGACTCACTTTAGTGGATCTTCCTGTTGCTATAAATAAAAACAGAAACTGGAATTTCACTTCCTGTGACCAGTAAAGCTCTTGGTCCCTTAGAAAACTTTCTTTGGAAGAAATTGATTGAGACAACTCAAATATACTTTTAACCATTTTTTTTTATGAATGACAATGAAAGTGAAGTTTGAAATTTATTAAAAGCACACACGTGTAAGACGGAGGAGGCTTTGTGCCCCTAATCAGGGAGCCAGAATCAGCATGAATAATCCTATTCCCAAGCGCAGCCCGTTCCAAGCACAGATCAGATGGACTGACCCCCCATAATTATATTTTCCCATTTCCCAAGCATGGCTGTGTGATTCAGCTGACCTCGTTCATTTACATTTTCAATATAATCACTAACCATCAGGCGCATTTTAGATGACAAAGGAGGCCCCCACCCTGACGCTGGCCAGATTGGAGAGGGACGAGATGTCCCTGTCCCTGGTGTGTCTCTGGGAGTTCTATGGCAGCAATTTTGTTTTCTTTTACTAAAACTCAGTTTGTGACAAAGTTGCGACTTCCATTTCCAGCTGCAGCCTCTTGGCATTTGGCTGTTTGCTTATTTAAGAATAGTTTTAAAGCAAAGCATTTGGTTTACTGGGGGGAAACAACAGGAGTAAATAAATGTTCTGTTTACAGGGTTTAGCTGATGAAAACCCTAAAGTTGATTATAAATCTTTCTGTCAGTTTCTCTCTCCTAATTAAAATTAGCCCAACTTACTAACAAAATAAATAAATAATTTTTTTTTTTTTAAAGTGAGGCAATGGGGTGAGATGAACACAATTTGGCAGTAGCAGGAAGCACACTGTTTCTTTAGGCAGTGAGGTAGAAAATCTAGTCTCTGGATACCACCCGTCCTGTGAAATAACAGCAAAGGAAAAACAATTTAGCAAATTCTATTTATTTTTCACAGTAAAAGTCACGATTCTCTTCCCACAGAATCGAGCCTTAGAATCCTGATATCAAATTTAATAATACCAGATTCTTTATTTTCCAGAATAAATAGATTTGGGGACCCGGCCAGTGGAATTTTCCACTTCAATTAGCCACAGTGGGGAGTTTGCATTGTTACACAATTGTAATGAAGTTTAGTAACAAGCATCACAATGGAAAATTAATAAAAGCTCAGCGTTGCCCAGCCCATTCAAGTAATTGTCAATTAAGGCTACAATCAATACGGAGGTAATAGCTCACGAATACAGATGCTTGGGGTTTTACTTCATTAGCGTCTCAAATCGATGTGACCGTTTGGCATAAGCGCGGAAGAACGACCTCATAGATTGGAGGTACTCGTAGTCAGAGGACTGGCAGTCGGAGACAGCTGACTCTGGGATCTGAGTTTGCATGTATGCAAATGTCTGGGAGCAGCGCCCTGCCATCCAGACAAGACAAGACATTACTGGAAGGCAGAGTTTCCTTCCAACCTGGAAGCTGGAATCCTTAGAGATGACCGTGCTTTCTTTTTCTACTTGTGGGACCCAGATCAGTTTCCATTTATTTCTGTCTTCCCATTTGCCTCAAGTCCCCTGTAGATAATTGTATCTTTTTTCCCCCTGTTGTTAAGGATGTGGCTATAGAGCCCGTAAAGTTGACTCAGGATGTAATAGCACTTGCAGCCAAAGGCTGACCCCTTGAGTTCAACTCCTAGAACTCCTGTAAAGGTAGAAAGAGAACAGACTCCATATGTCGTCCTCTGAGCTACACACACACACACACACACACACACACACACACACACACACACAGTGGAGGGAGGGGGGAGGACAGAGAGACAGAGATAGACAGTAAAAGAGAGATAGAGAGACAGAGACAGACACAGAGAGACAAGGAGAGATAAAGAGACAGGGAGACAGAGACAAACAGAAATGAGGAGATAGAGACAGACACAAAGACAGACAGACAGACACACACACACAGAGGGAGAGAGGGGAGAGGGAGAAGGAGGGGGAGAGGGAGAGAGAGAACTACTGTAAATATTTTTTCTAGTTTCAGTCATAGCACCAGACATTGTCCCCTCAGGGAGAGAATAATCTTTAGGATCAGCACTGATGACTCTGTCTTACTGCCCGCTCTCATACACCTTCTCCCCCTCCTCCTAAAACAAACACGTGCTTCTTCTTCTTCTTTTTCTTCTTCTTCTTCCTTTTGTTTTTTGTTTTGTTTTTTTTTTTTTTTT
>NW_022196909.1:32979167-32979569 GCF_008632895.1 Mastomys coucha
GTTTGTTTTGTTTTATTTTGTTTTCTTTTTGAGACAGGGTTTCTCTGTGTAGCCCTGGCTGTCCTGGAACTCACTCTGTAGACCAGCTAGCCTCAAACTCAGAAATCCGCCTGCCTCTGCCTCCCAAGTGCTGGGATTAAAGGCGTGCGCCACCACTGCCTGGCTTGATCTTCTTTTCTGAGCCTTGTTCTTCATGAGGAAGACATTTGGTGTCCACATAATGGTGTGACAGCTATCTGGTCATTCTTTCATGCTAACCCGGGAGGGGGAGGACATACACACACACACATATACACACACATACACACACACATACACACACACATATACACATATACACACACATGGGGTTGGGGGAGAGAGAGACAGAGAGAAAGAGAGAAAGAGAGAGAGAGGGGGGGG
>NW_022196909.1:32979631-32994506 GCF_008632895.1 Mastomys coucha
GGAGAGAAGATGATTGTTTTGCCTGTCCCCTCCTATGTGAACCATCACTCAGGGGTGGGAGTTTTCAGTTCTGCACAATTCTATTGGAGAGCCAGGACGTGGGGAACCCCAAATGGAGAGGCAAACAGCCCTTGGGTGACCCCACCAGAGCCTGCACACATTTGGTAAGACCGCCTGCCAAGAGATACCTTTCTTCTCAGGCTTACAATACAAATTGTTTATTATAGCACTTCCTGAAGACGCTCCTTCCACGAACCATCCTCCACGATTCCCCCCCTCACCCGGCTCCAGAAAGGCCTGAGGGTGCTCTAAACAAGTCGTCACATCAGGAGAAAGCTGCTTCCTTTCCAAGGTGTGTCGGATGCAGATGCACGCTGCTCCCGGGATGCTCAAGCTCCACCTGGCCCCGGGTCCCTTTGGTCCCTCTCCACTTGTGAACTACCATCATCTATAAGCTGCTAGGCAGAATGCATCCACAACTTCTGCCCTCTTGGCCCAGCCGCCCTGAAGGAATGATGCTCAGACTGGCCTGGCTAATGCTCTCGGGAGGGGTGTACCAAGAAACAGCCACTCGAAAGCCATGGCAGCATGAATTTAGGGGTATTGTTATTTATGGTCTCACAGACAACCCATTTATGAGGACTATTAAACACAAAGTCTTTGGCATAGTATTAGAAAGACTTAGGCTTCTCCTGAGCTTCTTGTTATTTTGGGGGGTGTTTCATTTGGTTCGTTGTTGACTTCTGAGACTCTGGCAAATGACTTTTTTTTTTCTTTTTCCTGTTCTCACTGGAAATTAGGAGACTTTGTATTTGACCTGAACTGAAAACCAGTCCTGGAGGTTCTTGTTTAGATTTGTTTATCTCATTTCACACGTTATAAGTGTTTTGCCTATATGTTTATACTTGGTGCCTACGTGCCACTGAGGTCAAAAGAAGACACGGAACCTCCTGGAACTTGGGCTGTGGGTGGTTGTGAGCCACCATGTGGGCTCTGGGAACTGAACCTGAGTCCTCTGCAAGAGTGGCAAGTGCTCTCAACCGCTGCGGCATCTTCCAGCCCCTAAGAACATTCTAACCAACATCTGAAAGCTTGGGTTTATTGGTTTTTTCACATTTTCTTGACAGAATTCCATTTCATTTATTTTATTTTTTAAAAAGATATGCAGCTATGTATGCAACACCAAACCATTTTGGAGCCAGTCGGTGCATAAATAACTAAAGATCTAGGACCCTTTGCTCTAACATTCGCTAGGCGCTCTCTAGTGGAACAGGTTGGTGGCGAGGTCCTCTGGACCAACCCAATAGAGTAGGTGTCTTTGGGCAGTCAAGAGCCCCCAGCGGGGACACCCCCCCCCCCTGCAAGATGCAAACACTACCAGGAACACTACACACTTGAAAGTGTTGAAGCCAGAGCCACACACAGCAAGACAGAGCTAGGGGCTGTGTGACAAGGGATCGTCCCTATGTCTCTTTCCATAATTCTGGTAGTGGGTGGGGCTTCCGTTTTGCACTACATCTCCAGCTGCCATGGCTTCCCACAAACTCCAGACAAGGGAAGGACATGGAGGACAGACAGGGAGAAGGGATCTTGGCTCTCTGCTTATCATCTAGTGTTTTACATCACACTAAGCATACACTGTAAGGTGCCCAGGTGGGTCTACCATGAACGGAACCTTCTGGCAACCCTTATTCTTACTTTCGTGGTCCTCTCTTGACCTTGCTTTCTGTCTTCCCTCTGTCCTCCTAAGTCCAGACATAGTGTTTACAATTTAAAGATTAAACTTATTTATTTGTCTGTGGAGGAGTCAGAAGGCAACTTGTAGGCATTGATTCTCTCCTTCTACCCTGTGGGTCCTGGGTCCGTTGCCTTGGCAACAAGCACTTTTACCTACCCACCAGCCCCAACCTGAAGATCTTTGTCCCCATAATACAGAAAAGGAATCTCAGTTTCAGATCTTTATCCAGCTCTCAGATCAACATTGTATCACTTCTTACCATCCCATTGGATGAATGGCGTCCAGCTGAAAACATCATCAATCCCAGGCCTGGCTTAGTAAGGTGGATCCAAAAGCCCCAGTTTTGGTTTACACCACTTTTTGTTTTGTTTTGTTTTTGTTTGTTTTTCTAGACAGGGTTTCTCTGGGTAGCTCTGGCTGTCCTGGAACTCACTCTGTAGACCAGGCTGGCTTCAAACTCAGAAATCCGCCTGCCTCTGCCTCCCAAGTGCTGGGATTAAAGGCATGCGCCACCACTGCCCGGCTCAGCTTTGGTGGACAGCTGCTACAAAGCTGATTGCAAAGAAACGAGGTTATCAATGAGTATAGTAAGCAGAATCCTAGAAGCATCTTGTGGGTGGGGGTGTCAAGGGTAGGAGGGTGATAAGATGTTGTCGGTGGAGTTTTGGGTGGTTTTTGTTTGTTTGTTTGTTTGATAGCATGTGTTCTCGTATATGCAGCACATATTTTTTAAACAATTTCTTTTGTCTGTACATATCTGAGTGTACCACATGAATATCTGATATCCATATGTAAATATATGTGTGTATATATGCACATATGTATATGTTCATGTGTATATATGTACATGTATATGTGTGTATATTTATGTGTGTATGTGCGTGTGCATGCGTGCTTGCATGCATGTGTACATGTGTGCTTATGCACTTACATGCCTATATGCATATATGTATATATGTTAAAGATGAAAATATAATATGAGGCCATATGCTTGCAGTAGTATAAATTTATAAACATATGAGTCTCTTTTTTTTGTTTTGTTTTTCCAGACAGGGTTTCTCTGTATAGCCCTGGCTGTCCTGGAACTCACTCTGTAGACCAGGCTGGCCTCGAACTCAGAAATCCGCCTGCCTCTGCCTCCCAAGTGCTGGAATTAAAAGGCGTGTGCCACCACTGCCCGGCTAAGCATATGATTCTTACTAAAACACACTTACATACACACATTCAGAGAGAGAGAGAGAGAGAAAGAGAGAGAGAGAGAGAGAGAGAGAGAGCGAATAGACACACTGACTGGCAAGGGTCAGGAAATGTTAACACTTGTTAACTGTAGGTGGCAAAATGATGGCTGGGTTTTATTTTTATTTTCCATACTTCTCTGTATTTTTGACACTGAATAACTGAATATATGGGTTTTTTTTTTAGCATGGTATTTTAAAATGTCACTTTTTTGTTGGGGGGGGTGGGAGTGGAAGAGCACCAGATAAGTACATGATATCCAGTTAAATTTTAATTTCAGATAAGTAACATTAGTTTTTTTAAAAAGTATGCTCCCAGTATCACATAACAGCAAATACTAAAAAGTATTCATTGTTTCCTAAAATTTGGAGTTTTCCTGGTATCCAGGGTGTGTTTTTTTGTTTTGTTTTGTTTTGTTTTTTTGTTTTTGTTTTTTTGTTGTTGTTGTTTGTTTTGTTTTGTTTTATCCAGCTACCCTTAGTCCTGATAGCCTAGGGGCCGGAGCAGCTCCTCAAGCCTCTGGAGAGCTTTTCCATCCGGATGCTCTTTTCCCACCTCCAAAAAGACTGTGGTGTATGTCTACTACCTCCTTGGCAACCTTCAGATTCTCATACCCCCTCCAAAGCTACTCCAGATCTGGGGAGACCATGGTTGGCGTAGCAGCCGGGTACCAGCTGTCGTGATGTGCTAAGGGAGTCTCATGCGCTTATCAGGACTCTCCTGCCCTCCTTGGTGAGACTAGCTCCATCAGCTCTCTCCTCACTCACTGATGGACCGCTGTGCCTACACTTTGCTTCTGAGGCACCCACCATCATGGACTCTCCTCCCCATTTGTGAGGGTTCCCTTGCAGAAACAATAAGCATGCTGGCAAGATAGAGGCTTTCTAAAATGCCTGAGGTCTCAGGGTCTGGCCATCTTACTCTGCGTCTCTGGGTCTTTGATAGAGCCTAGACTCATACCAGAAGGTCTCTTCTGTCTGTTGAGAACCCTGGGGTGGAGAAAGCCACTTTACTAAGAGCCGCAAAGCTAACAGAATTGTCCTTGCTTCTGAGAGACCGTCCTTTGGCCTCACATTTCTGCCAGGACACATGTACACCCAGAGTGGCCCTCTTTGGGGACCCTGGCCAGTGTGGCCAAGCACCAGCATGGTCCCTAAGGATCTTAACTCACTGCCTTGCCCTCTGGAATAGCCGAAGCCCTGGGATGACCTCAAGTAGAGACGCCCTGGGAGGTAACACTGGCCGTGTAGTTGGTGAGCCCATTTGCCAGGACATGTAAACATGAACTTCAAGTGTCGGTGGTTAACCAGGGTTGAAACATTGGGCTTTGAACATGCCCCTCAACTCTTCAGGCCTCTGTTCATCTGGGCTTCAACCGGTGCCAAGAAAAAGGCCTTTTAATGTGATAGTCTCTCGATGTGAACTTTAGGGGTTTGTTGATTGGGGGTTCAATTTCCGGAGCCAGAGAAGCATAGCATTGACTCCAGTAAGTGAGCCTCACTGACTGGCTCTGTCGGGATATTGGGAAGAAGGTTGGATTCGCCCTTCTCAAACACCTGGTGCAGCTGCTACACACACTGCTATTCCTATGTTTTAAAACTGCTCTCACTGGGTGGTGGCACACACCTTTAATCCTAGCACTTGGGAGGCAGAGGCAGGCGGATTTCTGAGTTCGAGGCCAGCCTGGTCTACAGAGTGAGTTCCAGGACAGCCAGGGCAACACAGAGAAACCCTGTCTTGAAAATCCAAAAAAAAAAAAAAAAAAAAAAAAAAAAAAAACCAAAACCAAAAAACAACAACAACAAAAAAACCAAAACAAAAAACTGCTCTCTACATCCAGGAAAATGGAGCCTCCAAGGGGTTAAGTGAATTCTTTTTTTTTTTTTTTTTTAAGATTTACTTATTTATTTTATTTACGTGAGTACACTGTAGCTGTCTTCAGACACACCAGAAGAGGGCACCGGATCCCATTACAGATGGTTGTGTGCCACCAAGTGTTCGCTGGGAACTGAACTCAAGACCTCTGGAAGAGCAAGCAGTTGGTGCTCTTAACCGCTGAGCCATCTCTCCAGTCCTTAAGTGTATTCCTTTCTAAAGGGTTATTCAGGCAGCAAGCATAGCGCCAGAATCAGGAGGGTAGTCATCTATTGAACTTGGCTACGATATCATGAAGTTCTTTGTGATTAGCTCTGACCTGCAGCAGGTGTGAGGACAAGACTGCGTAGGGATGGTCCCTGCTCTTCTCACTGTGACTGATCTACAAGGTTGGCAATGTGAGAAAAAGCCTTTGCCCAACTTCCATTTACTGGAGATAGATGCTAGACCAGCTACAGGATCATGTGCTCCAATAGTCTCTTCGTATCCCTGTTCTGGTTCCTGAAATACCTTCAAGGGCCTTCCCTCTGCTGCCAACGTATATGACCCTCCTACAGCTGAGAGCTGATTCTATCAGACCCTGCCTTCCACAGATAGCCACGCCTCTCTGCCCACCTCCTGCTAATTGCCACGCCTCTCTCCAAGTTCCAGTTACGCCGGAAGTCCCGCCTCCAGAGACTGAAGATGAAGCTGTTGATTGGGCCAAGTTGCTGACGAACTTGGGGGTGGGGTTTTGCTTTACCTATCTACCTGTTTGCTTGTAACAAAGAGAATTCAATGAATGATGGCGGACTGAAAGCACACCATGTGTTGGTCTAATTTTTTCAAACCCTTCCCACATTTATGGTACCCCAAATTATTCGGGCCTTGACCCCCATTACAGAAAACCCATTCGTATGAGTGGCTGCTGGCAGCTACAAACATGTAAAAAAAAAAATTATAAAAGTTTATCATCTCAGGTACTCAACCAATGAAATCATTTTCCCTAGAACAGGATCTGACAGGATGGTGGGGGAGGGGGGTAGAGACGGGTACCACATTTGCCTCTGTGAAGCCACTGAGAGTTGAGAGGTATTGTGGAAGGAAGAGACAGGAAGCATGACTCAAGTCCAGAATAGAATGAGCAATCAAATAAATTAATTTCCTGGCTATAGTGGGCTCTTGCTGTGTTGGGGCTTCTGAAGAGTAGTCACAAGAAAAACGTTAAGAAGTTATATTAGAAATGACCAACAGCATAAAGTTTTGTTAGGATATGTGTATATGATGTATATGTGTATGTGTATGTATATGTATATGATGTATATGTATAAGTATGTGCATGTCTGTGTATATAGTTAGTATATATTAGATATATATGTATATTTTATATATTTCTTTTTTTGTTTTGTTTTGTTTTGTTTTGTTTTGTGTTTTCGAGACAGGGTTTCTCTGAGTAGCCCTGGCTGTCCTGGTACTCACTCTGTAGACCAGGCTGGCCTCGAACTTGGAAATTCTCCTGCCTCTGCCTCCAAGTGCTGGAGATTAAAAGCGTGCGCCGCCACTGCCCGGCGTTATATATTTTTATTTGTATGAACATCTGGGATTTGAATGGTATTAGCTGTTCTGTTCGGAGAACTCAGATCACTCTGGAGTTCAGAGCTGTCTCTGAAGGGGAGTCACAGAAGCCTGACCTATTTGGATGGTGTCAGGTTTGAGTCCCCAGGGACACTGTGGGTGGAGGGTCAGGAGAAAGGGCTTAGTTAAGGAAATGTCCCCCGAGGAAGACAGTACGGTTATGGGGAGGGCAGAGCAAGGTCACCAAAGATCTGAACAAAGAGATGAAGAGGCTCTGGTCCCACAGAAGAAACGGGGGGTGTCCAGCCTGGTGCGGGAGACATCAATGATGACCCCGATGAGGGATATGGATGAAAATCCGACGTAGCTTCCAGCTTTGTCCAAATGCAGACAGGGTAGCTGGCAGCCTCAGGTGAGGTCCCTAAAAGTCCCCAGTGCCGCCGTAACATTGCTCCCCTCTCTTCATCCCTCGAAACACAGATACAACCTCTCTCTGGAGAGAGAGCAAGTGGAGGGCCCCAGTGGAACCAAGCTTGTTCTCTTCCATTCTTAAGATGAGATGAGCGGAGGATTCGGAGTGAGGCCCAAGGCCGAGTTGAGAGAGAGAATTCTCCCTGAAGACAGAGTGGGAGTTCACAGATGTCCCGTGAGCTTCTCTGCTCCCTCTGAGGGTGGAGCTCACTCAGAGGAGCGAGATGCTGAGACGCGGAAGTCTGACCTGGGGATGACTCAAAGGCAGTGGTAGACACACACACACACACACACACACACACACACACACACACAGAGAGAGAGAGAGAGAGAGAGAGAGAGAGAGAGAGAGAGAGGAGAGAGAGACAGACCGACAGACAGACAGACAGTACCACCACCACTACCAAACTGAGAAACAGCAAGAGATGAAAGGAGGTATCTCTTAGTAGAGGCTGGTTAACCGAGAGCTTCTCCATAGCGTAACCAGAGATTCTAAGACATAGCCACGCTGCTTCCTGCTAAAACAAACACATGGTGACTCAGAGAGAGACAGAGGCAGAGAGAGAGAGAGAGAGAGAGAGAGAGAGAGAGAGAGCGCACTGTAGATGGGGTATTTCAATACTGTCCAGGCTGATCCCAACTCCTAGACCAGAGCAATCCTCCTGCTCCAGTCTTCTGAGTAACCAGGATGACAGATGTATGCCTAGTTAATTAAACGTATTTGTGAGTATGATAAATAGCCAAGACGGAAGAAAATGGAATAATATGAAGTGCTCAATTAAAACCAGAGAATGTAGAAAAAGAGACTGGAAAACAAAACAAATAAGTCAGAAGGAAAAGGGCAGTAATAGAAAACAGTTAGAAATATGGTAGCTATTAATCCAACTATGTCAATAGCCACTTTAAATGCCATTAGTCTAAATGCAAAATAAAAAAAAAGCCAGAGATTCGCAGGATGAATAAGAAACAAGACTCGGATAGCTATATGCTGTCAGCAAGAACCTCACTTTCAAATTAAAAAACAAAACAAAACAAAACACAGCTACACATTAAAATACCAAGAGAGGGGCTGGAGCAATGACCGGGTGGTTAAAAGCACTTGCTGTTCTTGCCCAGGACCTGGGTTTGGTTCCCAGCACCCACGTGGTAGCTGGCAGCCCTCTACTGACCCAGTTTCAGGGGATTCAATGTTTTCTTCTGGTTTCTGAGGGCACCAAGCATATAGGTGGTGCTTGTACATATATGCACAGGCAAATACCCATAAAATAACTTTTTATAAAAAGAGCAGAAGAATTGAGAAAGATAGACTATTAATAATAATCCAGCGGGGCAGTGGTGGCACACGTCTTTAATCCTAGCACTTGGGAGGCAGAGGCAGGTGGATTTCTGAGTTCGAGGCCAGCCTGGTCTACCGAGTGAGTTCCAGGACAGTCAAGGCTACACAGAGCAACCCTGTCTTGAAAAACCAAAAATAAATAAGTAAATAAATAATCCACCCCCCCCCCCCAATCTGCAGTAGATGCATTCACTTCAGGAAAAGTGAGATTTGAAACAGGAGATTTCATCATGAGCTTCCACATGAACGTACCTGTTATGTGTTTCTGAAACGGATTACTTAGAACTAGCACAGATTCCAGGTTAGAACCCTTGATCTACAAAACCCTTATGACACCAGACACCAGCTGCAGGCTCCAGTGTTCTCAGGCTCCTCCCACTTCCAACTGAAGGGGACAAAATCAGAGCTTTCCAAAATCCCTTCCCAGAATGTTTCCTGGAATGACTTGTTGACATTTATTTATCTTATCCCTCCCTTATTCTGCATATAAAGAAATCAACCTGCCGGTAGAATAGCTTGCCCCCTAAATGGTGACTTCAAAATTCAAACCCAGCACTTCTTTTAGTTCAGAATTTATGACGTCTAATCACCCAAACAGGTTCTCCTGAGCTGATGGCAGCTCTCAGGGGCCTCCTCTTTAGGGCTCTCCATCTCAGTGATGGAGTCAGTCCCCCTGCCCCAACACCTCTCACTCTACTGCTTGGAACTCCAAGCTTTGGCTTCTAGAGAGTGGTTTACTCCTCTGGAGGAGGAGCTAATCCTCAAGGAATGCAAATAGGGCCGGAAGCTGGAGTGTGAACTGACCATGCTCTGTGGAGGGGAGGAGGGCCACTATGAAGAGCAGTTTGCCCGGCTCCAGGTGGCTCCAGCTCCTGGGACCCTAGTGAAGCTTGCCTGGGGATGAGCGCTGTGCAGGGCTCCTACCTTCCTCTGACTCACTGCCATCTTCCCTGGCTGGTATTTCCTTCACCTCCTTTGCACTCCTAGGGTCTAAGTCTTGGGGGCATGCTAAGACAATTAATTGTGTTCCCTGGAGAAAGTCTTTCTTGAGTTTCCTAATACTCAATACTGTGGCTAGTTTAGTCATGGGGTGGTTATTTCTTGTTCCACAAGGCATAGACTTTAAACAGATAAGAAAGAAAAAACCCTACTGACATTCCTTTCTTCATCTTCTTTTCTTTTCTTTTTCTTTTTCTTTTTCTTTTTTTTGGTTTTTCGAGACAGGGTTTCTCTGTATAGCCCTGGCTGTCCTGGAACTCACTCTGTAGACCAGGCTGGCCTTGAACTCAGAAATCTGCCTGCCTCTGCCTCCCAAGTGCTGGAATTAAAGGCCTGTGCCGCTGCCGCCACCACTGCCCGGCTCTTCATCTTATTTTCAAAGGGTATTTTTTTTTTAAAATTGGCACGTGCACAATTGTGTGTGTGTGTGTGTGTGTGTGTGTGTGTGTGTGTGTATGTGTTGAGCACATACACTGAATATAGTATCCACAAAGCCCAGAGGAGGAAGTCAGATTTTCTGGAGTTGGAGTTACAGATTGTGAGCTGCCAATGTGGGAACTGAGGACTCAGGTCCGCTGGAAGATAAATAAGCACCCTTGACCCCTGAGCCACCTCTCCAGCCCCCTTTGCTTTCCTTAACTACTGAGGAGGGATTATTATTTTTTTTTACTAACCTTTTATTTAGACCCAATTCATATAAGCCCTCTGAAAGGTTGAGTCTCTTAGTCACAGGGGTCGTGAAACCATCACCAAAAACACACTTCCAAAACGCGTTGATCACCCCGAAAGATTATTACCTATCAGCTCAGTGTCTCCACACTTTCCTCTGTCCCCCAGCCTGTTGCCACTATCATCCAAGTTTTAATCCATTCTGCATATTTTTATATAAGTTAAAATTCCCAGTTCTGTGGTCTTTCATGCCAGGCTTGTTTCACCGAGCCCAATATTTGTAAGGTTCTGAAATGAGCCGGGCATCAGTACTTTACTCTTGATGGCTGACTAATGTTCCAGGGCACACATGGACCATGCCTCATTTATCCAGTCATCAGATGCTCTTCATCGGATCCTGTGCACCCTTTGGGCGTATAATGAATGCTGTAAGCATCTGTCTATACATTTTTATTTAAACACCTCTCATTTCGATAGCAGATCGACTTAGCCGTGGAATTGAGCTGCATAGTTAATCTGTTGCTACCTATTTTAAAGAACAGATGAACTGGTTCCCAAAGTGACTGCACCACTAGATGTTCCCAGGGCCAGCAGTACACATGACTTCGCATTTCCCCAAGGTTCTTTCCAACACATTTTCAATGTTTCTAAAACTCTAGCCATGTTTGTGGGTGTGAAATGGTCTCTCACTCTGTGGTACTAACTTACATTTGCCCAAATAACCAGAGATGTCAAGCACTTTCCAACTGTGTCTCCTTCAAGTAAATCTCTGTATAAACTCTTTTGATTTGATTTGCCTATTTATTGACAAGTTTTAGGATTTATGTATTTTCCATACCGCATGAGTTAGATATTTCGGTTTGTCAGTATTTTCTCTAACTTTAAACCGGCTTTTAAATTTCTGGACAATTCCTTCTTTTTCTCTAAGATTTCATAACATTGAATTGTACATTTGGGTCTTGATCCTCTTGGGTTACATGTGAAGTGAGGAAGGAGTAGGGCTTCACTCTTTTGCCCTGGCAACCATTGTGACGTCTGTTTTAGTTACTTTGTTTCATTGTTACGAGCAAATATCTGACAAAAGCAAAGTGGAGGAGGACCGGTTTATTCTGGCTCACAGTTCAAGGGTGTAGTCCCTCATAGTGGAGAAGCTTGGCGGCAGAGGGTGGTCACATTGTATCTATTGTCGGGAGGCAAAGAGATGAATGTTGGTGTTCAGATCGCTCAGACCCTAGTCCTTCGGATGGCGCCACCTACCTCAGAAGTGCGGCTTCCTTTCTCTGTGGAAGCACCCTCATAGACAAACCCAGAGCTGTGTCTCCCGATAATTCCAAATCCAGTCAAGCTGACGTGAGGATTAGGCATCATGTTCACGTGGAACTGTTGCAGGTGCCCTTGTTAAAAGTTCGCTGACTGCAAATGTGTATTTCTGAGTTCTCGTGTTCTATGCCTTCGACTTTGGCGGCTAGCCTTGCACTGGTGCTGCATTCTTTTGATTCTAGAATGAATAGTTTTGAAATTGAGCAGAGGAGTGAGTCCTCCATCTTTTGTTGTTGTGGTTGAGCTCCTCTTCCTCCTCGTCTCCCTTCCTCCTCCCTCTCCTCCCCCTCCTTCCTCTTTATCTTCCTCCTCCCTCTTTCCTCCTTCTTTCTTCTTCCTCTTCATCTTCCTCCCCCTCCTCTACCCCACCTCCTTTCTTCCTCCTCTTCCTCCTTGTTTTATCTGTCTTGACTCCCTTGTCTTTTCCTTCTCAGCTGGAATCCCTTCATCCCTCCTATAGAGCTCCTCAACTTACGCTGTACCAGCTCAGACCAGCTGGATCCAAGGAGACATCTCCGAGGAGGGGTCTCCTCATCAGCTAAGAACTGTACGGTCTTTGGCTAGAAATGTCAACATTAAACTCTTATTGCTTGACATCAGAAACTCTCGAAGGACCACAGAAGTCGGTCAAATTGAGTTATCCAGGGGATGCTGGCAGAGATTCTAAGGCACAGGTTTCAGAGATCAGCAGAGCTCCTCTGTTACGTACTTGCTGGGTGTGGTGATTTGAGTGAGAATGAGTCCCGTAGGCTCATATACTTCAATGTCTAGTCCCTTGTTGGCATTCTTCTGGGGCTGCTTTATTGGGTTCTATTATCTATCACTCTTCCAACCCTTACTCCACTCCAATGCCCTCCAGTTCACTCCCCCCCCCAACACTAGGTGGGAGAGAAAGAAGGTTAGAGGGGGAAAGGGAAGTAGATCTTTTTAGACTACTTCCTGCTAATTAAGGATGTCAGGTTCTCTGGGGCAAGTCCAAGCTCCATCATCAGGATATCTCTACCTGGCAATCCAGCAATAGCAAAAGGAGCAGCAGCTGCCACAGGCCCTTTCAGGCATCTCCCATTTGTACCCTCTCAAGAGTCCCCAGTATTCCAAACAGAAGCCATCCCCAGCTGGCAAAAAAAAAAAAAAGTCACACCCCTCTTAGATCGTAAGACAATCATAGACAGCGGCTGTGGACAATCTGAAGCAGCCCCATATCCCACACCTGGTCAAAGTGTTTTTCAAAAGGGTTAGGAGGCGTGGCCTTGAAATTTCAAAAGCCCAGGCCAGGTCAGGGCCAGGGCTCTTTTTCTCTCTGCCTCCTGCTTGTGGATCAGATGTAAGCTCACTGTAACTGTTCCAGCACCATTCCTGCTTGCCTGATTTCCATCACGCTTCTATCAAAATGGTCACCTTCGGGAACGGTCAGCAAGCCCCTAATTAAATATAAGCATTTAATTTCATAAGTTGCCTTCGCCATGGTGTCCCTGCACAGCCGTAGAAAAGTAACTGAGACACTGGGTGAAGTTCAGGTTGGATAGTTGAGATTATTTCTTCATTTACAAAATAGATTTAGTATTATCTACCTTAAAGGTTTAATAAGACGGTGAAAAGAATTATATATTTAAAGTGCTTAGCCAGAGAACAGACAAGAGTTCTTAGTTGTATTTTTTTTTTTTAAACATAGACCCCCTCCAGATAGGCTCAGAGATCAGGAAGTGGGACCTCTGAGAATCATAGAAGCCAGCATCTACCCAGGCCAGTTTATTGTGAGAGGTTTCTACCACAGGGTTGGGAGCCAGAGACACGACCAGAGGCAGGTTGAGCAAAGGAAAAGAAAGAGGGCGTTCTAGAAAGTTCTCAGTAAGGGGAGATGTAGGGGAGAGGAGATGTAATGTGGGCTTCGGAGTCAGACTGGAAAAGAGAGTGAGCTTAGTAACAGTGAAGATGAAACAGGGACACTGCCTTCCAACTGAGAGGTAACCCAAGAGAAATCCAGGGAGGCTCATGCCAACACCCAGCAGGGACATGAAGGTTTTGTGTATCTCCCCTGAACCCTATATTATCTAATCTCATACAAACTAGGGCAGAAAACCCAGTTTGTGTTGAGTTTTTATTCCCATCTTCATTGATTTATTGGTGCTTGAAACTGAGAGATCCGGCTATGGTTCAACCCGCCTTTGATTTTTTTTTTTTTTGGTATGGCCGCGGTTCTGACTTTTCCCCCAGGAAGACCCGAATGAATATTTACTCACCCCAGACAGGGCACTAACCTCCAACAAAAGAATTACTCCATCCAAGTCTTCCTTGATAAATCAGTGAGTTTATTGGGGTCACTCACGGGAGATTTGTGGCAGTTTGAATAGGAATGGCCCCCACAGACTCCTTGTGTTTGAATGCTTGGTCCCGGGAAGTGGCACTATTCAGAGGTGTGGCCTTGTTGGAGAAAGTGTGTCACTGTGGAGGTGAGTCTTCGGGTGTCCTGTGCTCAGGGTGGGCACAAACTCTCCTGCCACCGCTTGTCGATCAAGATGTAGAACTCTCGCCGGGCAGTGATGCACACTCCTTTAATCCCAGCACTTGGGAGGCAGAGGCAGGAGGATTTCTGAGTTCAAGACCAGCCTGGTCTACAGAGTGAGTGACAGCCAGGGCTATACAGAGGAACCCTGTCTCAAAAAACCAAAAAAAAAAAAAAAAAAAAAAAAAAAAAAAAAAAAAAAAAAAAAAGAGTTGCCTTGGTCATGGTGTCTCTCCACAACAATAAAACCCTAGCCTAAGACAAGGTGGGTGACTCAAAATAAGGCAGCCAAATCATCAACCCCCTCCCCCCAGTCTGGGTGATAACTTACAGAAGCTGCATTGTCCCTGAACCTATTCTTACTGCATTTGTAACCTCCAGGAGGGGCCTGTGCACCCAGCAAGCTTCTGCACTTCCTGGGTGCTGTCAGTTACAAGAGCTCATGCCCTTCCTCAAGGGGGTAATTTTCCCATTAGGAGAAAGTGACTGCATTGCCTACGTGGGCCATCTTTACTTACTGGACACAGTACCAACCCCTCTTCCTTTAGCACTTGAGCATTTCACAGCTCTTGAGACCAAAGCTGCCTAGGGTTTCAGTGTAGTGCTAGTACTTGCTTCTTGCAAACTAAAAAAAAACCCCATCCCTGGTGATGGCTAAGCACAGGGCGACTTGTACTTACTTACTTGTATTTCCTTCGCAAACCAAATTGACACATTCACTCTCAAGGTGTCAAGAAGGATTCTGAATCTGTTATTTGTTGCCTTCTGTAATCGTTGTAAGGAGGCAGATGTATAGGCCTTATTTGGGCCATTTCTGAATGATGCAAGAAAAATGTTCGGTGAATCAATAAACTTAGCATACTTTTGGTCTTCTGGATAGAAGGGACACAAAGGGAAAAGATAGTTTAATCTTCAGGTGGTATGTCCAAAGAGACCCATCCAAGAGACAGGAGAGTTCTCAGCAAGAGGGAGAAATTCTTGGTCCATATTCTCTAGACTGAGAAAATCCTTTCTCATCTTCTACTTAATTTCTTTATGAAATGGGGCATCGCAGTATGCTCATTATGGTGGTTTGAAAGAAAATGGCAGGCTTAGAGGGAGTGGCACTACTAGGAGGTGTGGCCTTGTTGGAGTAGATGTGGCCATATTGGAGGAAGTGTGTCACGGAGGGGGG